>NC_133617.1:42254726-42557226 GCF_048593235.1 Sminthopsis crassicaudata | reverse complement strand
TAGCCATTTAATAAACCTACTGCATAGATCAAGTGGTTGTTATATGAAGCAATTCGTACCTCTCAAATTCCACTTAGATTTAAAAAAAAAACAACTTTGTTTTCAAAGGGACTAGGCTTTTTGTTTTATTAACACAAGCACAGCAAAACAATTACAAACAGGTTCTATTTTAAATGTATTGCTGAACTCTAACTTTCAAACCTCTACCACTAGACAGACATAAAATTTATCACCTGACCTCTCTTTATTCTACCTGCTGACAAACTAATCATGGAAATAAAAGAGGAAATTATAGGTGTCTTTTTCAAAATCTGTGAGTTGACAAGGTTAATTAAAATCACTGGTTCAAGGCTGAGGTCATATTACTTGAAATCTAGGATCACAAGAAAGTTTCTACAAGAGCATCAGGAGCCTTTCATAATTCTCAGCCTTCACAAATAGTTCAGCTAATTACTCAAAAGAGCAAGTTAACATTTTTATAGCAATGGAGATAGTAATATATAAACAATGAGTGAGGGCAAGAAGTAAAGGATAACCAGAAGGAGCCATAATGGAAAAACAAAGGACTGGTGAGCTTTTTCCACCATAAAAATTACATTAAGGTTGAGTTTTATCAGTATTCCTTTTCATTTCATTGCTTCTTTTGCTCCATTTTGGGACATTTTTTCTGGTTTATTTAGAATGATTCTTCTCCCTTCAACAGTGTACTTTTTCATTATTTGCCCCTTGGGTGTCCCAGATCTTGTCCAGCTCCAATGATCTATGAATGAAAAGATTAAGTAGCAAAACTTAAGTACGGATGCAATAACACCTGCCTACTGAAAGCAAAGGATTGAGAACAAATTTTTGCAAGAAAAATTCAGTAGAGTGAATTCTAGAGAATGACCAAAAGCTGACTGAAGCAAAGATAGAAAGTAACATTTGAACATTCAAAGAAAGAAACAATTTCTATGAACAAATAAGAAAAGTAAAATTATGATAAGGTTGCAAATAGATGCAGGCTATTCTGAGAAGCAATTTGAAACTATGTCCTAGAAGTTATCAAGCTATGACTTACTCTTTGACCCAGTGATGCTACTATTAGGCATTAATTCACCCAATAAAGAATCAAAAGACACCTGTGTATACATAGCAGCAGCAATTTTTTTGTGACTGTTAAAGCTTGGAAACTAAAGGAGTGTCTATCATTTGGGAAATGACTGAAGTAATAATGGTATATGAATGTAAAGGATATATATGAATGTATTGCAAATACATATTCTCAGAAAGATAATAATAAAATGGACAATTTTGATTATGCAAAATTAAAAAGTTTTTTTTCCTCAGATGAACCAATGATGCTAAAATGAGAAGAGACACAGGTAAGTGAGAAAAGATCTTTACAGCAAGTTTCTCTGACAAAAGTGTCATATTTCAGAAAGTGATACAAATTTATAAGAATAAGAGCCATTCTCTTATTGATAAATGTTCAAAGAATGAACAGAGAATTTTCAGTGAGAAAAAAATTGAGAATTAAAATTAAAGAAATTCTTAAGATGTCATTTCACATTAAAGAGATTGGTAAAGCTAACAAAATAAAGGTAAATGATGAGGTGATGGTTTCAGAGGAACCTGGGAGTTTCAGAGTGAAGTAAGCAGAACTAGAAAAGCAATCTAAACAATGTTAGAAGAAAAATAAATGAAAATTAAGAACTCTGATGATGAATGAATGATAAAACTTTGTATTCCTCTCTTGGTCAAAAAGTGATAGATTTAAAATGCTGATTGAGATATATTTTTCTTGGACATGGACAATGTAGGAATTTATTTTTCTTGACTACAAATGTTTGTAAATCTGGATTTTGTCTTTGTCAATTGGAAGGGTGGAAAAGGATGAAAAGAAAATGGATTTCCACTGATTAAAAGTCAAATTTAATTTAAAATTTGAAAAAATACTCAATAAAAATGAGAAATTGGAACAAAATTTACCACATATCAGATGAATGCAAAAAAGAAATTGCAATCATATCATCAGATAAAACAAAAACAAGAGAATATAAACAAATATTTTAAAAGCAATTTAATACAAAAAGTATCATAGATAACAAGCCATTGTTATCTAATATTCTACAATATTGATAAAAATATAAAATAGCTGAATTACAAGAAGACATAGAAATATACAATATTAGTGGGAGACTTTACTGTATCTCTCAGATTCATACAAATGTAACAGAAACATCAAGAAGAGGGAAAATATAGAATTAAAATAATTGTTAAAAAATCTAGAGTTAAGATTTTCTAGTAAATTCTAAATGGGACAACTAATGAATATACATATTTCTTAGCACTGTGTGGATCTTTTAATGAAATTGAACGTGTATTAATTCATAAATATATTATAAATATATGTCAAAAGTCAGAAATAATAAGCACCTTATTTACAGAAAATAATATAATAAAATAATTTGGTTCAGTAAACACAAATAAGAGAAAGATACTTAAATGAAAACTTAAAAATGAAATCTTAAATACTAAGTGGGTAAAGAATAAGTCCTATATTGCACCTGTCATAACCTTCAAGCTCCAGATCATTCAATTCTCTCCCAAACCATTTTCCCTGCCACTCTCCCCTCTTTCCACCATCTTTATCCTTTAGTGAACTAATTCAATTTACATTATTTTCCAATATTGAATTCCTACTTTCCTTTTCAAATCACTGATTACGTCCTTCTTAACCTCAGCTTTAAGTCGCTATCACTATTCACTACCATCACTCCTACATACCTGCTGCTGAATGAAAAGGGAGGCAATTGCATAATCCTTCTGACTGGATCAACTTCAAATTTATGTTGTACATCCTCAGCTGGGCCCTCACAGATCTTGGATGATCCTACTTTACTTCCCTTATCATTATTCTCTCACTTTCCATACCAGTTCTCCCAAACCTTTCCAAATTTTCCCTCTTCAAATCTTCCATGGTTTCCTGACCCCATTTTCTCAACTAAGAAAATTACCTCATATTTTATGGGGAAAAACTCCAGACATTTACTACAAATTTCTTCTTCCTAGTTCCTCCTCTCATATCACTCAGATATCTACCTGCCACTTTTTCTTCTTTCACCTCTGTCTCCAATGATGAGGTGGCCATGTTCTTTGGAAATGATATACTAAAATGAAGATTTAAGTAATAAAAATCCTAAATAAAGTATTAAAGAATAAATCATAGAAATAACATTTAGGTTAAAGTTAATGATAACAATGACACAATATACCAAAACTTATTTTTGTTGTTGAGTCAAATTTTAGTCCTGTCTGATTCTTTGTGACCCTAGTGGGGGTTTCTTAGCACAAATATTAAAGAGGTCTGCTATTTCCTTCTCCAATTCATTATCAGTTGAGTAAATTGAGGGAAACAAAATTAAATGATCCAGGGTCACAACAACTAGTTAAGTTCTGAGAGTGGATTTGAACCAAGGTTTTCTTTATTTTAGGTTCAATACTCTATCCATTGTACCCCCTAGCTGTCCACCAAAACTTTTAAGATATATTTAAAACAACACTTAGAAAAACATTTTGGGAATTAAAAAGGGAGGATTGATGGACCAAACATGTAATAAAAGAAGTCTAGAAACTAATCTATCAGCATCCTAAAATAAATACAACAGAAGTAATCTTAAAGATTAGAAGAGAAATAGAGACACTTAAAGTAATAATAATTAAAAAAAGAATATAGAACTGATAAACAAAACTGCCAGTTGGTTTCTTGAAAAGACTAACAAAATCAATAAACCATTAGCTAATCTGATTAAACAAAAGAGAAAAACCAAATTGGCAAAATATAAAATGAATAAGGTGAATTCAAAACAAATAGATGAAATAAAGAAAATTATCAGAAGTTACTATGCACAACTGTATGCCAGTAAAACAGAATGCAAAGGAGATGGATTAGTAACTATAAAATATAAAATACCCTCATTAACAAGAAGTAGAGGGCTAAAACAATTCAGTCTTCAAAAAAAGAAATCAAGAACCTCCACATTAATTAACAAAGGAAGAGAAGGGCTTAATGAGAAAGTGGGGAGGAATGTAGGATTAATTTACAAAGGAATTCCATCAGTTGTTTAAGTAGCAATTAACAACTAGAAGAAATATTATTAAAAATGGAAACAGAAAGCATGCTTTTGAATTATTTTAATGAGACAAATGTGGTTTTGATACTCAAAGCAGGAAGACTCAAAGCAAAGAAACCATGTTCAAAATGACTATTAAATGCATAAAATATCCTTGTGTTAACCTACTAAGACTTCTAAAAATATAACAACAAAACATTCCTTATAGAAATAGGGGAAGAAAAATAAACAGAGATACTCACTGCTTATTATTGAGCTATGCTAATGTACTACAAATAAAAATATTACCTAAATTATAATTTATAGGTTTAATATTATATCAATCACATTACTACAGAAGTGCTTTAGAAAATCAGAAAACATGAAGCTCTGGATTTCAGAGAGAGGGAGAGGAAGAAGAAGAGGAAAGAGGAGGGAGAGACAGGAAGAGAGAAGGGGAGAAAGGGAAACAGAGACAGAAAGAAAAAGAGACAAAAAGAGATACATAATCAGGATGAAGGGGGTAGAGCAATACCAAATCTCAATCTACATTTTAAAACAGTAATCATCAAAACTATTCGGTACTGTTTTTTAATCTATATATTTAAATATATAATATATTACATATCACAATATAAATATATCATATTGTATATTTTCATTATAATATGAAATAGATACAGTATTATTATGCTTTATTACTATGCATATATTTAATATATTATTATATGGTGTATGTAGATGTATAAGTTAAATGTATAAATACATATTATATATACTTGTATGTATGTGTATGTGTTTAAATAGAATAAAGACAACATGATCTAAAGTAAAGCTTCTTAAATTGTGGGTCATGACCCCATATAGGGTGGTGGAACTGAATGTTGGGATGCAAAATTGTGATTTATTATCAGTAAATTTTTATTTGTATCCCTTTTTAACATACCTACATACCCAGAACCATGTAAAAATTTCTTGGGTAAAAAACGAGTCATGAATGGAAAAAGTTTAAGAAGCCTCTGTGGAGATCATAAGCAGTTCCATCTTGCTATGTCCAATCAGAAATCCAAGTTATGTCGAACCTCAGAGATTAAATTTCCCCTATAAAGCTGTCCATGCTTTAAGAAACGATCAGCAGGATGATTTCAGAAAGGCCTGGAGAGACTTACATGAATTGATGGTAAATGAAGTGAAGTGAGTAGAACCAAGAACCAAACTATTTATGCAAGTATTTTAAAAATAAAAAGCCAATAAAATAAAATAAAATAAATCTGTCCAAGGCCTATGTCATCTTTGCTGAACCTCTTTAGGGTTAAGCCTGCTAAAGCTTCTGCCTCATGGTATCTTTCTTTCCAAATTCTTCCCCCATACCTCGTGATGTCTTTCCTCTCATCCTTGCCCCATGGTGTCTTTCTCCTTATAGCTAACTAACTCTTCTAAGGTGCTAAATTCCTCTATGGCGTATTCCCTTTCTCCTAGTTAATGGTGAGTTTCATTAGGGAACTTGTCTTTTCCATTGTTAATTGTTAAAACTCATTTTCTTGGTAATTCTATTGCTCTCTCAAATCTATTTTATATTTATCACTGCTGGTGACTTTTCTATCTCTCCATTTTGTCTATCACCTCTTCTCCTAAATAAACTTACCTTTTGTCAAAGAGAATGGCTGTTGTGAATTCTTTACATCACCAAACCTCAATATTTGGTGCCTGAACATCAATGTCATCATTTTGTGCTGCACCCCATCATCACTGGGCTACTGGATAGAAAGCTGGTCTTGATCCACAAGTTAATTTGATTTAAATGAGGGAGGGTTGTACAAGGTCACCAGCCTCACTTTCCCCTCTGGAGCCATCTGTGTCCAATGGCAAGATATAGATCAAGAAGACTAGAGATGGTCCTGGATGAAATGGGAGATCTTGGCCTTTTTAAGGAAAAGTCTTCAAATAGATCTCAGTTCAAACTACACCTCTGAGATATGGTGATTGTGTGACTCTGGGCAAGTCATCTAACTTTACAGTACCTTAGACAACTTTGACTATAAATTGCGGAGAAAATGTTGACTTGAATTGATAGAGGGAGTTGCTGCACTACCACCCCTCTCAAATAGAACTCCTTCCCCCAACCCCATAAAGAGAATGAAAGTGAAAAGAATCAAGCCAAAAAAGGGAAACCAATGAATAATACCCTTTTGCCAGGTGTCCACTCTGAAAAAAGAAGTGAAACATGTTTTATTTCTTCTTTGTCAACATCACTATTTATTTCTTTTTTGGTTCTTTGAAGTCTAGAATTTACATATTGCTGATTTATTCATTTCTGTTATTGAAGTCATTGCATTCTTTTGCTTCTGCTCATTTTAATTTACCTCACTTCAACCCTGTGATAATTGTAAACTTTATTTTGTTTTGATGTTACTGTTGGGTGTTATATTTATAATGATGATACTTCAATATGGAGTGGCTCTAATGCCCATAGAAGCATAAACCCAAGCCAGACAGTTTGTATTTTTCCTCTGTTAATTCAGTTTTTGATTGGATGGACTCTTAACATAATGAAGGATCCTTAGATCATTCTCCTTCTATCTTAGATGGTAAGATGTTACATCCTCCTACTTAGGAGTGTCCTACATTTGCATCTTAGTAAGGAAACTCCCCTTTATCCAAACTTTATCAAATCTGGTATTGATAAGGGACCCCAAGAAATTTTCTACTTCTAGTTCTGATTAGGAATCTTACCTCCTACATCTGGCACTATTATCTATTTTTGATGAAGCCCATTTTAGGGTCTATAATCTTGCCACTTGAACCCCCAACTTTGAGCATATTACTTCCCTGATAATGTTTCCTTACTCTCAGACTGGGATGATTCTCTTGCATGTGGGGGCAAACTGTCCATTTTTATTGCCATAATGTGCATATGCTTTTATTATGTCAGCATGACACAACACATAATAAAAAAGCTCATGATTGTATTGTTTTTCTGAGTTCCAATTTTCTAGAAATCCTGAAGCCATACATTTGCTTTAACCTGAACTGTGAGGTAGAATAAATCAAACTCCTTTCATGGTTCTCCAAATTCCTCATATTTGGTATTGTTTACTAAAGAAATATACAATATTCATAAGGTTTAATTTTTTTCATCCATTTCTGAGTTAATAGAAATCATTTTATTTCCATTTTTGCTACCAAAAATAATTCTCTTAATGCTAATACTAATGCTACTAATGCAAAGTTATATCCCCTTTATATCTATTATATATATATATATGAAGTAGCTATCTCTATACAGATATATATGTCAGAGGGAAGAGCTAGAATTAAGAAAGGTTGTGAAAGACTTCTTATAAAAAATTAGAATTTTACAAAGGAAGTCAATAGGAGTTGAGAAGGGAAGACAATCCAGAACTGGGTGAAAGCTAAAGAGAATGCCCAGAGAAGAGAGATGGAGTGTCTTATTCAAGGAATAGCCAAAAGGCCACAGTCCCTGGATACAAGAATACTTGTCAGGGAGGAAAGTGTAAGAAGAAAGGTAGAAGAGGACAAGGTTAGAAAAGACCTTAAATACCAAATAATATTTGATCCTGGAGTTCATATGGAACCACCAGAGTTTATTGAGTAAAAGGGGTGAGTAGTGTATTATATGTGTCTTTAGCATGCTTGAATCTGCATTTTGATATGGTATAATTGAAAACAAAGATGTTAGACACAATTTGCAACACCAACAACTGTGAATTATACATTTCTTTTCACTGAACCTCCAATATTAACTATCCACATTCCCTTGTCGTCTTTGGTAATTTGAATGAGTGATTTGGAAATTTAGACTGGCTTTTATTGTTATTTCTCTTACAATTAATGATCTTGAACATATTTTAAAATAATCATTTTATTAGTAGGAATTACTCTTTTTGACAATAATCCCTATCGCTTTCTATTTATCCACTGGAGGAAAAGACTCCATGATAAATATCTGTGTCAATTTCATATATGTTTTCATATCAATCATTATCTGAATTTTTATGTCATTTTTTTCATTTGTCTATAAGGTCTCTTTCTATAATCATTGATTTTATTCATGAAACAACATTTTTAATAATGCAATCAAAGTTCTCTTTTGACTTTCCTGTTATTCCCTACCTCTTGTCCGGTTAAGAATCTTATTCTAAACCATAATTGTAGAATGTAACTCCTTTCATTTTCTTTTCATTTTAATGATAAAATATTTTATATTCAGATCAAGGATATGATACAAGATATTTAAATTAGATTTTAATCAAACTCCTATCTGGTTTCCCCAACATTTAAAAAAAAGTCCAATCATCAACATTCTTAATTTTGCCAAATAATGGCTTACTGGGTTCATTGATTGCTGTTTCTTGTTTATCTAGCTCATTTTGTAATAGTTCAGTTGTTTCAATGAACAACTCAGCTGAAGTGGTTTGCCATTTCTTTTTCAAGCTCATTTACAGATGAGGAAATTGAGGCTCCCGGGAGTAAGTAATTTATTCAAGGTTACATACATAGTGTCTGAAGCTAATTTGAACTCAGTTTCCTAATTCCAGACCTGACTATTCACTGTGCCATTTAGCTACCCATTTATCCACTGTGCCATTTAGCTGGTCCATTTCTCTGATTTATTTATTTATTTAATGGTAAAATTTGGGCCTGTAATTTCATTGACATAGGAAGCATGGATCACACAAAGAGAAATAATAGCAATATATAGAATCTTAACGTTTTCCAGCATAACCTTCTATGATGGGAATTTTTTTAAGTTACATGAGATGAGGAAGTCAAAAATAAGAAATTAAACTACTCTAAAGTGTGAACTGATTATCACAACATCAGGATTTCATAATTTCAGGTTCATTGTACTCTTCCAAGCTTAAACTGTTGCATTCTAGAAACTTAATAAGTGTTTTTCCCCTCCTTTTCTTTTTCACATTTAACAAATTATTATTAGAAAGTTTTTCCATCAAAAGCGAGCTTTACTCAATATTATTTAATGACAAAAGAAACTTTAAAAAATAAGCAAACTAGCAAAACCCACCTAACTATGAACATTGTTTGACTAGATCAATGTACTTCTTACTAGTAATTTTTGTTTTTAATTTCTTGTGTTGTGAGAATGTAACACTGCCATAACTACATAAAAGTTCGTTTGAGTTTTTCTGGCTATTATCTATTTTTAATTGGAATTTTCGTTACCTTCCTGATTATGTACCATAATAATTTCTAAAAATAATAATTCCAGAGATTCCTAGAAAGAAATTAATGCTTTTGTTTAATTAAGACAAAACAATGCAAATTAAAATACTATTTAAATTAACTTTGCCATCATATTTAGGCCTCATGATTTCTCTAGTTATTATTCACTCAACAGGGATCAGATTTATTTTCCTTTCTTTCCTATCATTAAAGATGCTGATATGAATATTTTGATCTATATGAGACTTATTTTTCTATCTTTTACCTCCTTGAAACAAAAGCAGCAAAATCTCTGGATTAGATTTTTGTTTACTTTGTTGATTTTTTCCCCAGAATTCCAAATTGCTTTCCAAAATGTTTGGACCAATGTATTACTAATTCCAATTGTTTTAATGTCTTTGTCTTCTCACAAATTCTCCAATATTTGCTTATTTTTTCATTTTTGTCAATTTTAGGTGTGAAATTAGCTCTTTAGATTTACAATGTTTTTATTATTACTGGTTCAAACAATATTTCATATGGTTTTCAATTAACTTCTTTGTTGACAGTTTTACAAGCAAAATATCACATTTTCAGCAAATAATGATAATTTGGTCTTTTCTTGACTCTTGTAGAGTTCTTTTAATTTCCTTCTGTTATATTATTGTTATCACTAACATTTCTAAAATTCTATAAAATAACAGGAGGGGAAAATATTATCTTTTGCTTTGTTCCTCCTATATTAAGAGAGCTCATGTTTCCCTATTGCAAATGACATTAGCTTTTGGTTTTAAAAATATTTTTATCAATATCTTTTTAGAAATAACTCTGCTATATCTAGGTTTGTAGGTTTTTTTATTTAGTAAAATTATTGTTATATTTTAACAAATTTTCTGCATATATCAATATAATCATGTGGTTTGGGTTATTTTTAATATTATTATATTTATTGTTTCCTAAGTTGAGCCATTCTCACAGGCTGATATAAATCCAATTTGTTCAAAGCAAAGGATTTTTTCCTTAGATATATTGTTGTAATATTTTTGTTAGGAATTTATTTAAAATTTTGCATCAATATTCATTAACTCTACTATATAGTTAGCTTCATTGTTATGTATCATGTCATAGATTAGATATTAGGACTATATTTATTTCATAAAATAGTATTTTCTTTCTCAGTTAGGGAGAATATTTGTACAGCATGTGTATTAATTGTGCTTTAAATGTTTGATCAAATTCACCTCAGGAGAGGTTTTTTTTTAAAAGACTGGGATATAAAGACAAAAAACTGTAGTAATAAAATGAAGCATCTACAAGCCATTTACCCCTTTGATCTTCAGTTTGCTTATCCAGGAATGAGGTTACAAATATCTTTAATACAAGCATACAAAGGTATTATGAAGATCAAACCAGTCAAGGTTTTTAAAGTGCTTTCCAAACCTAAAAACATTGCCCACAATTAGTTATTATTGTTGTCTCCATTCCTAAGTTCTGATCTTCATTTTATAAACAGCCCAATTCAAGTGATCAAACATTTGTTAACAAATTTCTCTGTTCAGTTCTGTTCAGCAGCATGTGAACAAAATCAAAGAAGGTAGATAGTAAAAGTGATCCAATGTTGGGCTTTGATAAGTAATGATCAATGGTATTCAAATGCTCAGGCAAAGGATTCAAGAATAGAGGATAGCATATAATTGAAAATTCACCAAGGGATCAAGATCAGGTGCTCATCATGATTGTTGTTGCTTAGTCTTGATCCCATTTGGGGACTGTGTGACTTTTCCAATGGCATTCATCAACCCAAATATAGAATTGGACAAGGGCAATGGTAGTGGTAATACAACACTGGAATTAGCATTGCAAGAGTAGTAATAGGACAGAGGGTCAAGATATATTAGGGGGAGAATATTACATAGATTATATTCTATAATTTTTAGAATATAGTTGAACTGGTCAACTATAAAGTCAAGGCTGAAGGAAGAAAAATTGGAACTAAGACATAAAACAAAGATATTGGAATGGTCTCCTGTTTTCTTTTCTAGCTCATTTTTACAGATGAAGAAATTGAGACAAACAGGGTAACACAGCTAGTACATGACAGAGTCTGGAGTTGAACCCAGGAACATAAGTCTTTCTGTTTCCAATACTCTTGCTCTAGGAAAGGTACTACACACAGTTCAGGGATGAGAAAAAAAGTGAGGAAAGAAATGAGGGGTGGAGGGATGGAAATTATGTTGAGGATGAAGAACAAGGTTAGGGCTTCCCTAAGACGTAAGAAAAGAATGAATGAGGAAAGATTGTGATCAGATAAAGAAATTTGAAAGTTCATGGATATGGAAATACTTGCATGTCATGGCAAAATCAAGCATATAATCATCTCTGGGGATAGCTGAAATGAAAGCTACAGCAAATCATGGAACATAAGTAGAATGAGGAAGTATGAAATGAGAGTATTTGAGGAATTTAAGTACTCAAGTTCCCTAAAATAAAGGATGGAGCGGGATTATGATAATACTATGGGCCAGACAGTAAAATCATTTAGGAAAGAGAATATACTGAGAATCCATAGATAACACTCACCAGGTACTTGATTGGGTGTTAAATTAGATTGAATGAACCTCAAAAAGGGGAGGGGGGAGGAAAGAACAGTAGACTAGATGAGCAGATATTAAAGAAGACAGTGGGAGAGAGAGCCATTTTGAGTACCATATTTGATTTTGAGGAATAAACAGAGGAGAAGACTCAGAGTGCCAAGTTCATGACATTGCAGGGACATTGCATTTGAGGGAATTCTGGGATTTGGTCATAAGAAGAAAAGGCTGGGAGGAAGCATAGTGGTTATTTTTAAGTATATTAAATATTGACTTTTGGAAGAACTCTTCTGTTTAGACCTAGAATGTAGGAGTATTTTGTGAGGTTTTTTTGTGTTATAACTCAAGCAATCTAAAAGTAGAATGGGTTGCTTAAAGCAAGTATAGATTTCCTCTTGTTGGACTTTCTTTAGACAAAAGCTGAATGACAACTCAATGGCAGGGTTAGAGTAGAGAATCTTTATAGGGGTACATTTCCACCTCTGAATGTCTATGATTCTTTGAGGAAACAAAGGAAGATCTTTAGAAAAGTGCTTGAAATGGATCCCTTAAAAAGGAGGCAAAGTGCTCTGTTACAATAGAAGACAAAGAATGGTTTATAGGGTTTGAGAGAGGAGGTTTGGGCTTGAAACTTGGTGTTGAGCATGATAAAGAATCAGCAAAGAAAGAATAAAAAGATTGCCATGCAGCAGCATAGGCCCATTTGAGATGAGATTACACAAATGTGTATTGATGCAACTGTGTGACTTTTCCAATGGCATTCATCAACCCAAATATAGAATTGGACAAGGGCAATGGTAGTGGTAATACAACACTGGAATTAGCATTGCAAGAGTAGTAATAGGACAGAGGGTCAAGATATACTAGGAGGAGAATATTACATAGATTATATTCTATAATTTTTAGAATATAGTTGAACTGGTCAACTATAAAGTCAAGGCTGAAGGAAGAAAAATTGGAACTGAAACATAAATTATGAATATAATTTATATAAATTATAAATAAGAAATTTATATAAATTTATATAAATTATAAATAAGAAAGGGATGAAAAGTTACTTTCTAAAGTCTTGGAGAAAATGAATAATAGCTTTAAGAAAAGTGAGCCAGAAGAGGAGAGAAAAGAGGAGATAATGAACATAGAGAAATATTTCATGGTTCAAGACCATGAAGACTAAATAGTTTGGAGTGATAGAAAGATCTAAACTGTGACCATCCCTAACTAGTATGGCTAAAATGTAGAGAAAATGAAGGTTATGAGAGCTGAGCAGTGGGACACACCTTACAATTTAATCTTCCATGCTCCTGTGGATAAAATATATAGAATTTTTAGAAAGGAAATCTGACGTGGAACCAATAGTCAATTGCCCTATCACCAGGGAGGAAAAGCAATTGGATAATGTGAGCCACTGGGTGAAAATATTCACTGAATTGCTTAATAGGAATGAAACATTAGAGGTAAGTAGCAAGCAGGTAGCAAGTTCTACTGTACTATGGCATAAAAGTGGCTAAGGGTAGGGGGGAATGACATGGTCTGGGGTTGGTTAAGCCTTACCATGCAGGCCTCGGGGACTGGAGTTAAATTATGCTTCACCAGCTCACAAAGGTCTCTTTTGTGGGTGGCAGAGAGGTGTTATCAACATATATAAAATTGTATGTAAATGAGAGTTATTATTCTTAAAGGTTACTCAGTAACAGCCTTAAGCCTGGAACCTAGGGCTCTGGGCTTTTAGTCCAGAGTCCTCCTTCCCCCATAACATTTTCAACTAAATAATAATAATTAACATAATAATACTTGAAATTTGTATGGTACTTTAAAATTTGCAAAGCACTCTATAGGCAGCATCTCATTCCCATTGAAATTGTTCCCTCAATGATCACTTAGTTACCAAATCCAATGGCCTTTTCTCAATTCTCATTCTTCTTGACCTCTGCAGCCTTTAACACTGCTGATCACTTTCTTTCTTGGTATTCTTTCTTTAGCTTTTTGGGACATTTCCTGGTTCTCCTTCTAACAAATTTACCACCTTCTCTGTTTTCTTTGCTAGATCTTCTTCCAGATCACACCCTCTAATTATAGATATCCTGCAAGATTCTGTCCTATTCCCTCTTCTCTTCTCCCTCTATGCTACTTACCATTTCTTTGATATTCTCAAATCTTCCCATCTTGCTCCAAACTCTGCTGGCCTAAAATCTTGCATCTCCAATTGTTTTTCAAACATCTCAAAATAGATGTCCAGTACACATCTGAAATTTAATATGTCCAAAATAAAACTCATCTCTTTTTCCTAAATGGTGCCCTGTACCCTCCTCCTAACTTCCCTTTCATTATAGAGGACATGATCTTCCCAGTTTGTTAGGCTCACAATCTAGGAATCATCCTGGGCTCCTCTGACTCTGTCTCTCTGTCTCTCTCTCTCTCTCTTTCTCTCACTCTCTCTCTCTCTCTCTCTCTCTCTCTCTCTCTCTCTCTCTCTCTCTCTCTGTTTCTCTCTCTCTCTCTCTCTCTCTCTCTCTCTCTCTGTTTCTCTCTCTCTCTCTCTCTCTCTCTCTCTCTCTCTCTCTCTCTCTCTCTCTCTCTCTCTCTCTCTCTCTCTCTCTTTCTCTCTCTCTCTTACATACACACACACACACACACACACACACACATCCAATCTGTTACCAAGGCCTGTCAACTTCAATTTTACATCTCTTGGCTATGTCCCCTTCTCTCTTCTGATTCTGCTGCCAGTCTGGTTCAGACTCTCATCACCTCACACCTACATTATTACAATAATCTTCCTTCATTCTAATCATTCTCCATTCAGCCACCAAACTGATTTTCCCAAAGTGCAGATCCAGTCCTATCATCCCACTCCCAATAAACTCCGGTGGCTCTGCATTGCCTCTAAAATCAAACACAAAATGTTCTGTTTGGCATTCAAAGCCTACCATCACCTAATCTCCTCCTATGACTCTTGACAGGCACTATTTGATCCTGTGACTCTGGTCTCCTGGCTGTTCTGTGTACAAGGCACTCCATCTCTCCGTTCCAGGAATGTTTTCTGATTGTCCCTCAAGCCTAGAATGCTTTCCCTCCCTTGCTTTCATGCCAGACCTCCCTGGCTTCCTTTAATTCCAGCTAAAATCCCATCTTCTACATGAACTCTCCCAACTCTTCTTAATTCCAGTGCTTTCTCCTTATTAATCATTTCCTACATATATATATATATATTCTATCTGGCTAGTTTTATATATATTTATTTATAAGCTCTTGGGGGGCAAGAATTGTCTTTTCCTTCCTTTGTAATGCTCCAGTGCCTAGACAGTGCTTGGCATTGTAGTGTAATGCCAGAGAAACTGAGGCAAGACAGAGATCAGTTTTAATCTTTTAAGGCTAGCCGACCAAATGGAATTCATGTTCAAAAATCATTAAGCCCTGAGCAACTGAGGCAGGGAACTTTTATAGGGTTTTAGCTAAACAGAATACATCACCTGAGTATCATCTTATAAGGGAATAAAGGCAGATAAAGGGGGCTAAGACACTGGGTAGGGGGACAAGCCATAGTTCCAGAAGAGGACCATAATTTAATCTTGACAGGATAAAGGTCCTCAAAAGGAGGGGGAATTATCCTAGCAAGGATTAAAGTAAGGCACCTGGAGTTTATGACTCAATGATATGTTAAGTTTTTTCTGACTCAATTCTCCCAGTCCTAATGGCAAGAGAAAAAAAAGGGGGGCAGGGCTATAATACTTTTATTCAGGGCATAACAGTAGGTGCTAAATAAATTTTATTAATAGGTGCTATTACCTATTATTTTCCAAGCAACTGAACTTCAATGAGATCATGACTTGCCCAGTATGACAGATTAGAATCCAGGTCTTTCTGATTTCAAGTTCTCAAGTTTAGCAGTTTTTTTCTAATTAAAACCAACAAAAAGGCATTTTCTTCTTAAGGCCTAGTAGTCATTAGGTGACCAGACAATCTTTGTGGGGTCAGTTAATCAATTTCCCTTCGAGTGCCCAGTCTACTTGCTTTAGTAATCTTCCAAATTATCCTTCTCATTCCCCAATTCCTTTGTGACTTCCTCTTTCTTGAGTCTGTGAGGCAGGCATCTCATATGCTAATTGCCCTTAGGAATGGCTTAAGTGAAGCAACAGAATTGCACTAAAGAATGTTTTTGATAACACTTTAAATTGAGATTCTCATTGGCTCATTCTCAGTCATTCATGTCCAATTAGGGAGTTCTGACATACCAAATAATTTCTCATTGATTAGCATAAGCATGTTTGCTTCATCAACAGGCAGACATCAGATACCTCATTAAGCACATTCAGGAGGGCTTTCATTCCACTTACAAGCAGTTAGCTCCCTGCGCCTTGTTCAATTCAATTCAATTCAATTCAATTCACCAAACACTAACTGAATCACTATTATCTAAGGAGACAACGTGGGATTATGGGAAAAAAAATGCTAGATTTGAAGGATATATTTGTGTTTGAATCCCTGCTCTGAAAATTGCCATCTTTTGACATATTCTCATCTGTAAAATAAGGGATTAGACTGGCTGATTGAAGGTAGTTAGGTGATGTAATGGATAGTGCAATGGAACTGAAGTCAGGGATGGGGAAGGGGAAGGGAAAGGGAAAGAGCAAATCTGATTTCTAACACTTACCAACTGTATGAACCTGGGCTAGTCAAGATAATAATAATACCTGTCCTAGTTGTTGTGAGGATTAAATAAGATAACATTTTAAAAGTACTTTGGCACATAGTAGGTACTTAAAAATTGCTGAGGTCTATTTACCCCATCATTTAATAAAGCTTCACCCCTTGATCTGGACATGGTTTGAGCCTGTAAATTAATTTCAGACAACTCCCTACCTTTGTGACTTGTACCTCATTATGACTTGTTAGACCTCAACAAAAATTAGTTCTCTTCTTCCCTGTCATCTTCTCCTCCTTTCTCTCTTAATTTCTTCCTCTTTTCTTTCTTATTTCCCTTCTCTCATTTCTTCCTTCCTTCCTTTCTTTTTTGAAGATCCAAAATTCGATGGCCTGTGTGTGATATTCAAGGTCTTATTTTAGGTACCAGGAAAGAATTGTTCTCTCAAACGCTACCAGTCTTGTAGGGAGACAAGATTAGTATCAATATGTGGGTGAAAACACACACACACACACACACACACACACACACACACACACACACACACACCTTAAATAGCCTATCATATGCTTTAGAATACGGTATGAACTAAGAAACATTGTAAGGTAGTGAACTCAACGTAAGCCTCAGAGTCAGAAAGCTCTGGCTTCAAGGGCCATTTTCTGGGTGACCCTGCCCCAGGAAATACCTTTAGAATGTATATACATTAAAGAGCAAACATTAATATCCTTTTTAGATAAGTTTCTTCATAAGGACTTCTTTATTCCAACAAAAAGCACAGGGGTGGTTTAAAAAAAAAAACATAATAATATGTGACAATTGATTATGTGGTTTAATGAAAATAGTAGGTTCAGATTCAGGAACACCTACCTGGGCACAAATTTTGTCTAACCCACTTAACTTGCTGTTTGACTAGACAATTAAGTCACTGGATGTCCCTGAACCTCAATGACTTCTGAGATTTACCTAACAAGTTACACATAGGTTGCTGTGGGAAATTGGAACTCATTGACAAAAAAAGCAAAGAATTAGTCTAAAGAAAACACTTTGAAGCTCAGATACAGATAGAAGAAAGGGAGCAGAATATGCATTTATTAAATACCTACTAAGCTTTTTTACAAATAACATTTCATTCCTCACAATGGTGGGAGGGAGATGCCATTATTATCCTCATTTTACAGTTGAGAAAACTAAGATAGAAAGCATTTAGTTGACTCCCCAGGGTCACATAGCTAGTAAATTTCCCTAATCAAATTTGAACTCATATCTTCCTGATTTCAGACCTAGGACTCCAACTTGTGTCACCTAACTGTATTATAGAAAGTAACTTCTTAAAAGTCACACAGCTAACACACAGGAATGTGAACCCAAGTTCCCAGACTCAATAAAATGCCATATTCATGATCTCAATCAGACTGCTGATACAAATAAGTGACTTGTTTCTTTCTAAGGAGTAATAAAGGTATTCAGCTCATGAATGAAAAGAAGATACATCTGTTCCAAAGCAAAATTAAGATATAATAAGCACCCACACCAAATGAGAAGAGAACAGAAGGAAGGCCAGAAGGAATTGTAGACAAGTAGTATCACATTAAAAGTTACCCATTGGATTTATTACATAATTGAAAGTAAAGGAAGCTCAACATAATGGAGACTTGCAGTTTCTTACATAATTACTTCCTTAGGTTCTACCATATGATTGGAAAGGCTCGTTTTATTTGGTGTTTGTTGAAGTTAGATTTTTCAACAAGAGGAAAAGTTTTAAAAGAATGAATAACAACAATAGGTAGGGCAAGTACTCCTTTGATACTACCCTGGAGACCCTAAATGAACTAAATAAAGGTAATAAGATTTTAGAGTAGATTGTTGTTGAAAACATGTAAAAGGAAGTAGACAAGAATACAAAATGGCAGGATATGGGTGTGGTAGGATGAGCCCCCACAAAGTTGAGACCATTAATTATTCAACAAGCATTTATTAAGTACCCACTCTATACCAAGCACTATGATTGGTTCTGGAAATACTAAGTCAAAATTGAGATAGTTCCTATTCTCAGGGAGCTTATGTCCCATCAAAGGAAAACTGATCCTTTATGGATAATGA
Organism: Sminthopsis crassicaudata; assembly: GCF_048593235.1. Classification (NCBI taxonomy): domain Eukaryota; kingdom Metazoa; phylum Chordata; class Mammalia; order Dasyuromorphia; family Dasyuridae; genus Sminthopsis; species Sminthopsis crassicaudata. The sequence goes on along the minus strand of NC_133617.1, from coordinate 42,538,612 downwards.
GCATATATGAAATATGTATGTATGAGTGTATGTGACTTGCCCGTGTTGATTATGTGTGTCCACATGACTCTATCTAGATGTAGCTTACAAAAAAGCATAAGTAGATATCTCTGGTGTGTCTTTCTCTCATCCTTCTCCAAAAGAGGATTGCTTCCAATAAGAATAAAAGCAGGAGGTTGGTACCAAGGGCTAGCCACTCTGTTCTACTCAGAAAGAAAGGATACTGGAATAGAACATGTATAAATATATATGAGAATGTTTGTGTGTATATGTATGTATATATATAAAATATATAAAATTATATATATATGTAAAATATATATACACACACACAAATGTATGTTTATGTAGCATGTGTACATGTGCATCTCTCACATATGTATATATGTATGTGTGCACACACACATAGATGTATGTGTATATGGGGAAGCTGGATGGTTCAGTGGAGAGAAAACCACTCCTGTAGTCAGAAGATATGAGTTTTACTATTTAACAAAAGTTGCTGAGAAAACTGGAGAATTGTATGGCAGAAACCAGTCATAGACCAACAACTCATACCATATACCAATATAAGATAAAAATGGAACATGACTTTGACATAAAGTGAGATACATAAGCAAATTAGGAGATCAAGGAATAATTTACTTGTCAGATCTATAGCAAAGGTGTTGTGCCACAATCTCCTTGACCTGTTCTGCCTCAGTTTCCCTGCACTAGTTTTCTTCATTGTCCTGACTGAGTTTCCATGAATTGTTCTATCTCAGTTTCCTTAACTGTTCTGCCTCAGTCCCCTAAGTCATAAAACCCGCCTGCTTCATTAAGACTGAGGACCATTTGCTCTAAAGTTATAAATTGTCAATGGGAGATGAGGAGCAGATCAGACTTCCTGACTCCTAGCTCTTTCTGCCCCCAAGAATTTATGACACTGCCCCTCTAAGATATTCCAAAAGATAAGACTATCACGGATACTTCACTGACATCTTGACTTCTGTTATTCAAACATCCTGACTCTGACTTTTAGTAAAAGTTTATAACTTCCCCCAATCCTGATTTTCCCGCTTTTTCCTCTCCTTTGTCTGAAGGGCTATAAAAGTGTTCATGGTTCCCCCATTCATTACTGGATACTTTGAGACGAGAGTCCTGTCCAGTCAATTAAACTCTCCAATTAATAAAATATTAAAAAAAACTCTCTAATCTCTATCTTGCCTCAGTTTCTCCGGCATTACAAGGGAAGAATTTATAATCAAAGAAGAGATAGAGAACAATATGAAATACAAAATGGATAATCTTGATTACTTATATTTTAAAACGGTTTTTTTTTTCACAAACAAAACCAATACAACCAAGATTAGAAGGAAAGCAGAAAGCTGAGGAAAACAATTTCCAACTATAAAGGTCTCCTTAATCAAATATAAAATGAACCCAATCAAATTTATCAGAATACAAGTCATTCCCCAGTTGATAAATGGGCAACAGATATGAACAGGCAGTTTTCAGATGAAGAAATTAAAACTATACTCATATGAAAAAAAAATGCTCTAAATCAGTGTGGATTAGAGAAATGCTAATCAAAATAACTGAGGTACCATTGCACATCAATCAGATTGGCTAATAAGACAAAAAAAGGAAATGATAAATGTTGGAGGAAATGTGGGAAAATTGGAACATCAATTCATTATTGCACAATTTGGAACTATGTCCAAAAGGCTATAAAACTGTGTATACTCTTTGATCCAGCAATATCACTACTAGATCCATATCCCAAAGAGATCATAAAAAATGAAAAGGACCTACATATACAAAAATATTTAGAACAGGTCATTTTGTGGTGTCAAAGAATTGGAAGTTAGGGAAATGCCCTTCAATTGGGAATTGGCTAAACAAGTTGTGGTATATAAATGTATTAGAATACTAACAGGCTATAAGAAATGATGAATAAGAGGATTTTAGAAAAACCTGGAAAGGCTTACACGAATTGATGCTGAATGAAGTGAGCAGAAGCAGGAAAACATACATAGTGACAGCAACATGGTGCGATGATCAACTATGATAGGTTTAATTCTTCTCAGTTACACAATGATCCAAAACAATTCCAAAAGACTCATGATGGAAAGCAGAGACAACAAAATAGAGAGGAAGTGAAAAATTGTGCACCTTGATCTGCATTCTGTTTCCATTAATTCTTTCTCTGGAGATACTTGCTATCCCCAATCAGAGAAAAAACTATGGAGTCTGAATACAGATCAAAGCATAGCATTTTCACTTTTGTTTCTGTTTTTTGTTTTGTTTTTGTTTTGTTTTGTTTTGTGGTTTCCCCCTTTTGTTCTGTTTCTTCTTTTACAACATGACTAATCTGAAAATATGTTTAACATTATTGCCTATGTATAGCCTATTGTTGTTGTCTTAGGAAGGGAGGGAAAGGAGGAAGGAAGAAAATAATTGTAATTCAGAAAAATGAATTTGAAAAATTATCTTTACATGTAATTGGGAAAAAATGCTATTTACAAAAAAGGAATCTTGAGTTCAAATCTGATTTCAGATATTTGCTAGCTGTGTGACCCTGGACAAGTCACTTAATCCTATTTAGCTCAGTTTCCTCATCCGTAAAATGAGGAGGAAATAACAAACCACTGAAACATCCTTGCTAAAAAAGCCCCCAAATGGGATCACAAAAGGTTTCATATGACTGAAACAACTGAACAACAACATATTTATGCATATGTGTGTGTTCACATACATTCTATATAAATAAAATTAAATATAGGATTAGAATTCTATCTATCCATCTGTATATATGGATATAATATTCTTCTTATAATATATTTGAAGAGGTTTGTATTTGTATATGTATACACACATATATTATCTCTGTATATGTGTATAAAATACACATTTTGTATATAAAATACACAAAAATAGAGTTAGAATTATATTTCCCTAGACTAATATATTTAGAGAGGTGTATGCATAGATACATACATGTATATATGCAAACAGAAAGAAACATACAGAGAGAGAAACAGAGACAGACACATAAACACACAGATAGACAGACAGAGACAGAGAAAAAGAGACAAAGCTCTTTCTCAACGGTAAATTCTCTAGTCTCTAATATGGTAAACTGAGGGCAGAAACATAATCAGGGGTATACTGGAGCCCTCTCAAACCCAGCTTATGTGATCTAATTGTTATACTTTCATTCATAACATTTACACCTCAGAAATCTCAAATGCTACAAAATAGGGCTTGGTTTATTGTTTTTTGGATTGTCAATATTTAAGAATGTGATGGGGAAAATGACAATAATAAAGATTAAATTTGAAATTGTGTTCTCGATACATTTATTCTTTCTGAGAGCTAATTGCTAAACATTTGCCAATGCATTCCTAGATAAGATCATTGTTGCCTTCTCTACATATCATATTCTCTCTCATAAACTCGAGTCTTCTCTCTTTAAGTTAGAAATCAGAAGATCAGGACCTCTCTTTTCTCAAGTTCACACCAATTATGCTCAAGGAGGAACAAAGCATTGATTGGTAATCAATCTCTACCAATGAGGAGAGTCTTATGTAAATGAACCTCAGGTAACCTGCAGAGTCATGGAGGGTGGGAGTTGGAAATAGAAGACAAGTTATCAGGAAAGAACTCATGTTCAATCATCCAGTCATATCCAGCTCTTTGTTACCCATGAACCATATCAAGCAAGGACCATCCATTGGGTTTTCTTGGCAAAGATACTGGAGTGGTTTGCTATTTTCTTCTCTAGATTGATATTTTACTGACGAGAAAACTGAGGCTAACAGGGTTAAATGACTTTCCTAGGGTCATATAGCTAGAAAGTGTCTGAGGTTGAATTTGAACTCAAGGAGATGAGTCTTCCTGACTCCAAGCCACTGTGCACTTAGCTTTACTATTTGCTAATGGGCAAGTTTTTTCTCTATATATCTCCGTTTCCTCATTTGTAAAATGAGATGGTTGGAATTGATGGCCTCTCAGATCTGTTCCATGTCTAGCTATATTTTGACTTCACTAATAAAGCCATCCCAAAATGACCTCTCCTTTGCTAGAACTCTTTAAGCAAAGGGAGCAAGGTGAAACTTTTTCAAGTTAATTGTAAAGTGGTTCTTGTTCAATTCCACACCTAAATCAGATGGCCTCTAAGTTCCCTCCCAAAACTGACTTTCTGTGAATCTGATTCTATGGTCCTCTTAATGTTGTCTTGATTTTTCATTTTCCCTTCAGTGTTCATGCCATTCTACATCATTAAAATGTGCATTTGAGTTTTCCTGAGCTTTCTGTGTGACTAACTACGCTTAAATGAGGTTACATGCTCAGGTGGTTAATACATAGATATTGCAGAGGCTGCTGGCTGGGTCTGCAAGCCAGTTAGCTCTTCCTTGCACAGAAGGGCTATTTATAGCAGTCACCTGCTAAATAGAATTGAGTCATCATAGACCTGCACTGTTTCTCCTAGGTCAGCAAATCAATTCTCCCAGATAGCATTGCAATTTGAAGCTGATGTGACCTTCCTTCTCAGAGAAATCTAAAAGGGAAGGAAAAATGTGTTTTGTCTTAGGTATCAGAATGGGGGGACAGGGCACCTTTGTGCAGAGGTAGGTGTGATTTCAGTCAATGAGAAAGAAATAGCAATTTCTTTCCCAGGATGAAATGAAATGAACGTGTGTGTGTGTGTGTGTGTGTGTGTGTGTGTGTGTGTGTGTGTGTATAGACAATCTAATTAGGGAAAAAAACATCTGATGGGAACCAGGAGACTTTCATACTAATTCTTTACGCTGTCACAAACTTGCTGACCTTAGGTAATACATTCAACTTTCTTGAGCTTTTAAAAAAAAAATTTTAAATGAAGGTATTAATACATGAAGGATCTGGAGCTTCTTCAGTGTTGGGATTTTCAGTATGGAAATGCTTTCCTACGAGACAAAATAAAAGGATCCTATGGCTTAGTAGAAAAATCCTCTAGAGTTGACCCAAGTCCTAAAAACATAGTGACTAGCACAGAATGAACCTTTCTTCACACTATGATCCAGTCTAACTATCCCTTGTTGTGTTTCATGCAAGGACTTCTTTTTGTGGTAACTGAAGGGCTGTCCCATGGAAGAATGGCTTGTTTTGTTCTGCTTGGAACCAGAAGTAGGAGCAGTCAGTTGTGGGGAAATTGATTTGGGATTGATGTAAAGAAAAAAAATCTCCCACAAATAAAGTTGTTCATTAGTGGAATGGGCTACCTGAAATGCTAGAGACTTTTCCCTCACTACAGATCTTGTCCTTTTGGAGGATGATCAAGGGTGATCTGATTCCTGTGTAGGTTCACCAATGTGTGAAATTCCAAAAGACTGGGGCAGCTAAGTGGTGCAGTGGATAGAACACCAGCCCTAGACTCAGGTTATTTAACACTTCTTAGTTGTGTGACCCTGAGCAAGTCACTTAACCCTAATTGCCTTGCAAAAAAAGTAAAAGAAAGGAAAAAAGAAATTCTAAGAGATAAAGTTCAGCATGCAGCTTATCGATTTGTTAACTAGACCAGTCAATGATCAATAAACCAAGATCAGTGATCTCTCTTGGTGAGTGAGAATGACAAGGGAGTGTACTAGATTTAAATTCTCATAGAAAATTCCTGGAACCATCTCTAATCTTGAAAGACAACCTTGATTGGTAGACATTTAATGAGGAGGTAGGATGAGAACTCTCACTTCTTCCTTGTTGGGAAGAGAATAAACTGAGAACTCGGCCTGGTCTTGAGATTCAAGCCCTCTCTGGCAAATCTGGACAAGGGAAACCATCCTGATCAGGAGCTCTCTGGCTAAGTTTCTCCTTTGGAGGCCAGGTCACCTCAAAGTTTTCTTTTTTTTTTTTTTTTTTTTTTTTTTTTAATTTATTTTTATTTTATTTTATAATTATAACATTTTTTGACAGTACATATGCATGGGTAATTTTTTACAACATTATCCCTTGCACTTACTTCTATTCAGATTTTTTCCCTTCCTCCCCCAAACCCCTCCCCCAGATGGCAAGCAGTCTTATATATGTTAAATATATTACAGTATAATTTAGATACAATATATGTGTGTAGAACCGAATTTTTTGTTGCACAGGAAGAATTGGATTCAGAAGGTAAAAATAACAGTTTACATTCATTTCCCAGTGTTCCTTTTCTGGATGTAGCTGGTTCTTTCCATCATTAATCAATTGGAATTGGATTAGCTCTTCTCTATGTTGAAGAAATCCACTTCCATCAGCATACATCCTCGTACAGTATCATTGTTGAAGTGTATAATGATCTTCTGGTTCTGCTCGTTTCACTCAGCATCAGTTGATGTAAGTCTCTCCAAGCCTCTCTATATTTCTCCTGTTGGTCATTTCTTATAGAACAATAATATTCCATAACATTCATATACCATAGTTTACCCAACCATTCTCCAATTGATGGACATCCATTCATCTTCCAGCTTCTAGCCACTATGAAAAGGGCTGCCACAAACATTTTGGCACATATAGGACCCTTTCCCTTCTCTAGTAGTTCCTTGGGGTATAAGCCCAGTAGTAGTATGGCTGGGTCAAAGGGTATGCACATTTTGATAACTTTTTGGGCATAATTCCAGATTGCTCTCCAGAATGGTTGGATTCTTTCACAACTCCACCAACAATGCATCAGTGTCCCAGTTTTCCCACAGCCCCTCCAACATTCATCATTATTTGTTCCTGTCATCTTAGCCAATCTGACAGGTGTGTAATGATACCTCAGAGTTGTCTTAATTTGCATTTCTCTGATCAATAGTGATTTGGAACACTCTTTCATATGAGTGGAAATAGTTTTAATTTCATCATCTGAAAATTGTCTGTTCATATCCTTTGACCATTTATCAATTGGAGAATGGCTTGATTTCTTATAGATTAAAGTCAATTCTCTGTATATTTTGGAGATGAGGCCTTTATCAGAACCTTTAACTGTAAAAATTTTTTCCCAATTTGTTACTTCCCTTCTAATCTTGTTTGCATTAGTTTTGTTTGTGCAGAAACTTTTTAATTTGGTGTAATCAAAATGTTCTATTTTGTGATCAATAATGGTCTCTAGTTCTCCCTTGGACACAAACTCCTTCCTCCTCCACAAGTCTGAGAGGTAAACCATCCCATGTTCCTCCAATTTATTTATGATTTCGTTCTTTATGCCTAAATCTTGGACCCATTTTGATCTAATCTTAGTATGTGGTGTTAAATGTGGGTCCATGCCTAGTTTCTGCCATACTAATTTCCAGTTTTCCCAGCAGTTTTTGTCAAATAATGAATTCTTATCCCAAAATTTGGGATCTTTGGGTTTGTCAAAGATTAGATTGCTATTTTTATTCACTATCTTGCCCTGTGAACCTAACCTATGTCACTGATCAACTAGTCTATTTCTTAGCCAATACCAAATGGTTTTGGTGACTGTTGCTTTATAATATAGCTTTAAATCAGGTACACTTAGACCACCTTCTTTAGCAGAGTCTTTGGGGTTCTCTAAGTATACCATCATGTCATCTGCGAAAAGTGACAATTTGATTTCTTCATTTCCTACTCTAATTCCTTGGATCTCTTTCTCGGCTCTTATTGCCAAGGCTAGAGTTTCTAGTACTATATTGAATAGTAATGGTGATAGTGGGCAACCTTGTTTCACTCCTGATCTAACAGGGAAAGGTTCTAGTGTATCACCATTACATATGATGTTTACTGAAGGTTTTAAATATATGCTCCTTATTATTTTAAGGAATAGTCCATTTATTCCTATACTCTCAAGCGTTTTTAGTAGGAATGGATGTTGGATTTTATCAAATGCCTTTTCTGCATCTATTGAGATGATCATATGGTTTTTATTAATTTGATTATTAATATGGTCAATTATACTAATAGTTTTCCTAATATTAAACCAGCCCTGCATTCCTGGTATAAATCCCACTTGGTCATAGTGTATTATTCTGGGGATGATTTTCTGAAGTCTATTTGCTAATATCTTATTTAAGATTTTAGCATCAATATTCATTAAGGAAATTGGTCTATAGTTTTCTTTCTCAGTTTTCGATCTACCTGGTTTAAGTATCAGTACCATGTCTGTGTCATAGAAGGAATTTGGTAGGACTCCTTCAATCCCTATTTTTTCAAATAGTTTACATAGCATTGGAGTTAGTTGTTCTTTAAATGTTTGGTAGAATTCACATGTAAATCCATCTGGTCCTGGGGACTTTTTCTTAGGAAGTTGGTTAATAGCTTGGTCTATTTCTTTTTCTGAGATGGGACTATTTAGACTACTTACTTCTTCCTCTGTTAATCTGGGCAAGCTATATTTTTGAAGGTATTCTTCCATTTCATTTAAGTTATCAAATTTATCGGCATAAAGTTGAGCAAAGTAGCTCCTAACTATTGTTCTAATTTCCTCTTCATTAGTGGTGAGTTCACCCTTTTCATTTTCAAGACTATCAATTTGCTTTTTCTCTTTCCTTTTTTTAATCAGGTTTACTAAGGGTTTGTCTATTTTGTTGGTTTTTTCATAAAACCAACTCTTAGTTTTATTAATTAATTCAATAGTTTTTTTACTTTCAATTTTATTAATCTCACCTTTTATTTTTTGAATTTCAAGTTTTGTGTTTGTCTGGGGGTTTTTAATTTGTTCCTTTTCTAGCAATTTTAGTTGTAAACCCAATTCGTTGGCCCTCTCTTTCTCTATTTTATGCAAGTAGGCCTGTAGAGATATAAAACTTCCCCTAATTACTGCTTTGGCTGTATCCCACACATTTTGGTATGATGTCTCATTATTGTCATTTTCTTGGGTGAAGTTATTAATTATGTCTATGATTTGCTGTTTTACCCAATCATTCTTTAGTATAAGATTATTTAGTTTCCAATTATTTTTTGGTCTATTTTCCCCTGGCTTTTTATTAAATGTTATTTTGATTGCATTATGGTCTGAAAAGGATGCATTTACTATTTCTGCCTTACTGCATTTGATTTTGAGGTTTTTATGCCCTAGTATATGATCAATTTTTGTATAGGTTCCATGAACTGCTGAGAAGAAAGTATATTCCTTTCTGTCTCCATTTAGCTTTCGCCAAAGATCTATCATATCAAACTTTTCTAGTATTCTATTTACCTCTTTGACTTCTTTCTTATTTATTTTGTGGTTTGATTTATCTAATTCTGATAGTGCAAGGTTGAGATCTCCCGCTATTATAGTTTTGCTATCTATTTCCTCTTGCAGCTCTCTTAATTTCTCTTTTAAGGATTTAGATGCTGCACCACTTGGTGCATACATGTTTAATATTGATACTGCTTCACTATTGATGCTTCCCTTTAGCAGGATATAATGCCCTTCCTTATCTCTTTTAATTAGATCAATTTTTGTTTTTGCTTGATCTGAGATGAGGATGGCTACTCCTGCTTTTTTGGTTTTGCCTGAAGCATAATAGATTCTGCTCCACCCTTTTACATTTAGTTTGAATGTCTCATCCTGTTTCAGGTGTGTTTCCTGTAAACAACATATAGTAGGATTCTGACTTTTAATCCAGTCTGCTAACTGCTTCCTCTTTATGAGGCAGTTTGCCCCATTCACATTTATGGTTAGAAGGACTAATTCTATATTGCTTGCCATCCTATTAACCCCTGCTTATGCTTTTCCCCTTTCCTTCCCTTTTACCCTCCTATCCAGTATTAAACTGGTAAACACCACTTGCTTTTCACAGCCCTCCCTTTTTAGGATCCCTCCCCCACCTTAAAGATCCTCCCCTTATTTTATCCCTTTTCCTCGAAATTACTGTATTCCCTTCCCCTTAGCTTACTCCTTCCCTTTCACTTTTCAATGAAGTGGAAGAAGTTTCACCATAAATCGAATATGTCTATTGATACACGCTATGTTCATCTCCCTCCTTTCTTTCTCTCAGATATAATAGGTTACCTTTGCCTCTTCATGAGATGTAGTACCACCACTTTATACTTTTTTATGATATAATCTCCTTTCCACCTCTAGTTTCTAAGACAAATTGTACATATGTTCTTTACATATTTTTTTGACAGAAGTATAGTTCTCAAGATTTCTTTTTACCTTTTTTAGAAGTCTCTTGAGTTCTGTATTTGAAGATCAAACCTTTTATGTAGGTCTGGTTTTTTCATCAAAAATAGATGGAATTCATTTATTTCGTTAAATGTCCATCTTCTTCCCTGGAAAATGATGCTCATTCTTGCTGGGTAAGTCACTCTTGGCTGCATACCAAGTTCCTTAGCCTTTCGGAATATCATGTTCCAGGCCCTGCGTTCTTTTAATGTGGACGCTGCTAGATCCTGTGTTATCCTTATTGTGGATCCTCCATATCTGAATTGTTTTTTTCTAGCAGCTTCCAATATCTTTTCCTTTGTCTGATGGTTCTTGAACTTGGCCACTATATTTCTTGGTGTTTTGATTTTAGGGTCCCTTTCAGTAGGTGATAGATGAATTTTTTGTAATTGTCCAATTGAGTTTTTATCTTCTATGGAATTTTTTTCCATTATATTTTTTAGAGAGCTGATTTCTTTTTCCAGCTCTCTAATCCTGTTTTCCTTGGAGTTGTTTACCTTTTCCAGCTCACTAATCTTGTTTCTCAATGATTTGATTTCTTTATCCATTCTGTCTTTGAATGCATGGGATGACTTCTCCAGGCTCTCTTGCCAAGCTTCCCTTTCCTTTTCCCATTTCTCTTCCAGCTCTCTTGTGAGAGCCTTTTTGATTTCCTCTATGAGGTTCTTTTGTATTGAGGAGCAGCTTATATCCCTCCCAGGGGATACATCTGGGGACATTCTGTTCCTAGTCTCTTCAGCATTTGAAGTCTGCTCCCTCTCCACACAGAAGCTGTCAATGGTTAGAGCCCTTTTGAATTTTTTGTTCATTTTGTCAGAGTAGGAATCAAAGAAAACAAACTGACAAGAGAAACAATTGGTCTGTTTTGCGGGGGATAGGGCTGGATGGTATTAATGGGCTTCCTCTACAGACTGGGGGTAGGGCAGCAGAGAGCCACTAACAGAACAGCAATGACTGTACTGAGTCTGCGCTCTGAGGCTCCGAGAACGCACCGAGTCAGCCCAGGTGGGGGTTGGGGGTGGCCGGGCTCTGAGAGACGCTGGCTTTCTGGGGTTTTAATCTTCACCTCCAGTGTTTACACCCTCTCCACCGCTCCTGGCTTGCTGCCAAGACGGAGCATCCACACTGGGGCAAAAGCCCTTTCACAAAAAGACAGAGATCACACCCCTCCCCCTCCGGTCTGAGCTGTGTGAGCTGCCTGTCTTGCTCTGGCTGTCTGCCCTCAGTCTGCGCCCAGTCTGATTGACCCTCCCCCGAACAAACACAGACCTTTTCTGGCGACTTTCAAGGATGTCTTCTCTTGGTGATAATTTGTGGATTTCTTTCTGGGTCAAGCATTAAGTCAGAGGCTTGTCATGAAGTAAGTTCTGAGAGAAAACGAGGAGCTCAAGCAGCTGTCTGCCTCCACGCCGCCATCTTGGCTGGAAGTCCCACCTCAAAGTTTTCACTGGAAATCAAAAACAAAAGAATCTCTTCTTAGATGAGTGGGCCAGTTCAGGTTTTCTTTTGTTTATGAGAGAAACAAATCAAGAATCCCTGCCCTGGCAAACACCTTGGGAGTTGAGAGTGATTGCATTTCTCAGCTACAATGGAAAGGTCTCTCATGAGCTAAGAGTTGGAAGGGTTAGCAAAAAAAAAGATAATGATACAGATTAACATTAATAATCAAATTATACAGCATTAATTTTTTCTTCCATTGAATTAAATAACTTCTGATGTCCATTCTAGCTCAAAGATTATGTGATTTTTTTTTTCTGACTGTGCCCTTGAAATTAAAGTCCATAGAAAAAGTAGAAGGCTGTTCTCCATCTTTTTGTTATAATCACAGTTTGAAGATACCTGCAAAGTAGATTCTTCTATAAACTGTTTATTCTTTTGCTGCTTGTCTGGGAACACAATAAGCATTGTCTTTCCAGTCACATTTAAAGTATGCTTTTCCCCAGTCCCTGTCATAAATTTGCAACTGAGGAGCTATAAGAGCAAGAGAATTTGAAGGCATGAGCAGGTAGGACTCTTGCTTTCTTATCCCTGGGACTGTGTTTGTCATAGCACTTGGCGGAGCCAGAATGAATATCCTTCAAGGTTTATGAGTGAAAAGACCCATATTGCTAATTGAGGTACTATAGTCAAGACTAAATTAGGAGTCTAATGTAATAGTGAATTCATGACAATTAAAGCTTATATTAGAATGGTGACTGTGTAAATAGAGAAAAGGGAAAGGAGGGAATCAAGAAATATTTGGAAATATAGGGGATAAAACTTAATGATTGAATATTAGGGAGAATATAGGTGCCCAGGAAGATGATGATTCCTTCAACAGAAATGGGAAAGACAGTCAATAGTAGTGCTGATTCCCTTGGTTCTACAGTCCTTTTCCCGTTATGTTGTACTTGCCCAAGATCACATAATTAGTGAGTTTCTGAGGTGTTATTTGAACCCAAGATTTCTTGATTTATATGGTAAAATGGAAATAATAGTGATTCTTTTGTTAGGGAATCAGAATTCAAATATTGCCTACAATGCTTATTATGTCTATGATAATGGATTAGTCAATTAACCTTCCTAAGCTTTCATTCCCTTATCTATAAAATGAGAGCCTCAGAGTAGATGGCCTCCTATTTTATTTTGTAAATTAGACATCAAATTTAACAACTAAGATAATATTAGTGACCTTTAAGAGAGGAGTTTCAGTAACATATGCAAGGATTTAAGAAGTAAATGTGTGCCAAGAAATGGAATCAGTAATTAGGGATTAAAAAGGTCATAAGGGAAATATGTACATGTAGTGAAGGCAGCATCAGTATTAGGAATCTAAAGATCCAAGAGGCATCCTCTGGGGTTCTGGCTGCATTTGGTGCCTGGCAAATAACTGCATCTGGAGCAAGACTATAAATTCTCTCAGTTTGGCATACTCTGTTGAATTTTAGGAGAACTTTTGTTTACATCCTAAGACATGCTTAGATAACAGCTCCCTCACCATCCACTAGTACTTTTTTAAGAAATATTTCATCTGATGTTATCAATCAGTTGCTGTGTTCTCACTGTTCTCAATAGTCAGAGTTGGCAAGTAGGGATATGTGTTTTTCTCTTTTTAATTAAAAAAAAATTAAAATGCATTTAATTTATTTCCCTCTCTCTTTCCACATTGCAACTGAAAAGAAAAAGAAAAAAATGGAACTCATGTAACAAATATGCATAACCCATGAGAATAAATTTCCACATGGTCCATGCCTAAAAATATGTGTCTCATTCAGTAAATTTGGACAAGCTTCTCTCAGCTGGCAATTAACACACTTTGTCAATGGTCCTTCTGCAGTCATAACTGTAGTCACATGATAGTCACAGTTCTTCTTAAGTCTTTCAAAGTTATTTATTTATTTATTTTTAACAATGATATTGTATAAATTGTTTTCCTGGTTCAGTTCACTTCACTCCATGTTTACTTACCTGAGACTTTCTAAGTTTCTTTGAAACTGTCCCTTTTGGAAATTCTTAAAGCACAATTGTGTTCCATTCACATAACATAATTTGTTCATATAACATAGTTACCCAATTGATTGGCATCTCTTTAGTTTCAGGTAGTTCTCAAATTTAAATTATCAATAGTCATATGAAAAATCATCAATAGAGAAATACATATTAAAGCAACTCAAAGACTATATATCTCACACACCAGATTGTAAAATCGACATCCAAAAAGGGTAATTATTTTCTAATCAGCTCTTCCTCTTCTTCAGAATCCCTTTTGAGCTCTTCCATACCCTGATTCCAATTCTTATTTTTCCCGGAAGCTTTGGATGTAGGAGCTATGACTTTGTCATCTTCTTCCGAATGTATATTTTTTGATTTTCCTTACCACCATAGTAACTTTGTATAGTCAGAAACTTTTTTTCTGTTGTCCGCTTATTTTCCTAGTCTATTACTGGGCTTTTAATTCATTGCTAAAATAGGACTCCTGTTTCTAGGTTATAGGGTGCATTGTTTCCACTGTTAGGGGTTTTATGCAGTTGTTTTCAGAAATCCTTTTAGGGACCTGATCACAAGCACTCTTTTCTACCCTGGAGCTGTTAGGTGGGTCCACTCACTGTAGCTATAAGATCTATATGCTTAAGCAGCAGAGTCCTCCCTCAGTGCTAATGAAGAGACCACCTGTGATGCTGTCCCCACCACCACTTCCCATGCTCATTCTTGGTTTCCTGGCTTCCCAATGCCCTCTCACCCTACTGATAAACCTTTCCTGCTGACCTTGCAAGTTGCCTTTGGTGTCTCTGGCCTGAGAGGTCTAGAAACTGGCGGTGCTGCTTCTGATTCAGAGGTCCATAGAGCAGTTTCTGCTTTGCTAGCATAGGATTGTGGCTGTGTCTGGGGTCCAGGCTGGCATGGCCTGCACCAAGACTGCATGCTGGACTCCCACCCTTCCTGCTGACCTTCTAACTTGTCTTCAGCTGAAAAAAGTCTTTTAGGGTGTTTTGAGCTTCTAAAACTTGTTTAGAGTCATTATTTAAAGGGATTTGGGATGATTTGAGGGAGAATGGGGAAAGTTCTTGCCTGTGTTCCGCCATATTCAAACTCTTCCTATTTCTTGATGATGGCACAATAGACTGAGACAATGCAATAAAGTTGAAGGAAAGAGTAGAGAAGAACCTTGAGTTCCAACTATGGAAAGAAGATGAACTTATATAGGGTCTAGGGAAAAATATTCCCGTGTCACCCCTATGAAGTTGCAGCTAGAATATTAAAGAGAAAACCTGCTAGGGACAGAGTACAAAATGTTTACTATGCAAAACCTACTGAATGACAAAGAAGGGAAAGGGGAAAGTTAAAGAACTATTATAATGTGGATTGATTGATTACAAAAACCAGCAGGTTTTAAAATTCCTAACTGCTAGAACAAACTGTCCATTCTTAAGGATCTCAAGGACAACTCATTATTTAATTGAAATGAAAGTCATTTCCATTTTCTATGTTTAAAAAAAAAATCAAGGGAGGCAACAATAACCCACATACATATACAAAATTACTTCTAGTTAGCACCAACATCCTACTCCTTTCATCATCCTGGGATATGCTCTCTGGCAGTGTTTCAAAGGGAAATCCCCATAAGAACATTTTTATTTATGGGACTTCAAAGGGATGCCACATCTGAGATTCCCTTAGTCTAGAACAGATTGCAGTTTTCTGTACATCAGAGGCAAGGAGCTGACTTAAGCATGGAGAGTAGCAGCGACCTGTGTTAACACATTCTATGGATTTGACAGATAAAACCAAAATCAGACACAGGCACCAAGGATGGGTTCTGAAATTCAGGGCTCCACATCCTCTTTTAGACATGCTTAAATGCTGGTAGTTGTGGGTTTTTCCTCCCTCCATCCCCACCCCCATATGTTTGACTTTTTAAAAATAAGTTTATTTTTAAACATTTTTCCTTTTTAAATTTTAAATTCTAAATTCTCTCCTTTCCCCCAAATAATTGAGAAAGCAAGAACAATGATAGCAATTACACATGTAAAATCATATAAAACATTTCCCTTATTCCATTGCAAAAATAAATAAATCAAGAAAATTATGCTTCAATTTGTACTCAGACTATCAATTTTCTCTCTCTAGAGGAAAAGAACATTTTTTTGCATCATGAAATCTTTGAAATTATCTTGGATCATTATATTGATCAGAGTCATCAAGTCTTTCACAATTGATAATAATTACATTACTATTACTGTGCACAATGATTTCCCAGTTATTCTCACTTCACTTTGCATCATTTCATATAATTCATATTTTGCTTTTTTTCCTTGAAACTACACCCTTTGCCATTTCTTATGTCACAAAAGTATTCCATCACAATAGTATGCCTTAATTTGTTTAGCCATTTCAAACTTAATGAGCATCTCCTCAGTTCCCAATTCTTTTTTCACATCAAAAAGTACTGATGTAAATATTTTTGTACATATTTGTCCTTTTCCTTTCTCTTTCATGTCTTCGGGATATAGCTCTTGTAGGGGTATTGCTGAGTCAAAGAATATGCAGTTTTATTGGTTTTTGGTTATATTTTCAAATTGTTTTCCAGAATTAGATTGGTATACAACTCCACCAACAGTTTATTTTTGTATCTATTTTCACACATCTCCTCTAACATTTGTCATTTCTGAAGGCATGATATGGCATCTCAGAGTTATTTTAATTTGCATTTCTCTATTCAATATTGATCTAGAGCATTTTTATGACTGTAGATAGCTTTGATTTCTTCTTATGAAAACTGCCTGTTCATAGTCTTTGACCATTTATCAATTGAGAATGATTCTTATTTTTATAAATTGGATTCAGTTTTCTTTCTATTTAAGAAGTTAGTCCTTTATAAAGAAGCTTGCTGGGGCAGCTAGGTGGTGCAGTAGATAGAGCACCAGCCCTGAATTCAGGAGGACCCGAGTTCAAATGTGGTCTCAGACACTTAACACTTCCTAGCTGTGTGACCCTGGGCAAGTCACTGAACCCCAGCCTCAAAAAAATAAATAAATAAATAAATAAAAGAGCTTGAAGTAATGTTGACATTACTTCATTGTCTATGGTACCTTTTAGCAAAATACAATTTCCCTGTTTATCTCTTTAAATTAGATCTATTTTTGCTTTTGCTTTGTCTGATGTCATGACTGCTATCCCTGCTTTTTTCCCTTCAGCTGAAGCATATTGTGTGTATCTTTCTGTTTCAAGTGCATTTCTTTCACATTTTGAACTCTGGTTTCAAATCCAATCTATCTGATTCTGTTTTATGGGTGAGTTCATCCTAGTCACATTTATGAATCTTAGTTATGTGATTATTTCCTTTGTATTTTTCCCTTTTATTTTCTTCTGTTTGTCCTCTTTCTCTCTCTCTGTCCTTCTCTCCCTCCCTCTTTTTCTTTCTTTATCTCTCTCTTCTCCCATCTCTCTTTCTCTGTGTCTCTCTCCTTGTCTTTCTTTCCTGCCCCTCCTCAAAATTTGTTTTGCTAATGATAAACTATCTTTACTTTTATCATCCTCCCTCCCCTCCATATCTCTTATTCCCTTCCACTTCTATTTTCCTATTGGAAAAGATAGCTTTATATACATACACACATCCCTGCATACATGTATGAATACATACATCCATACACACATATATCTGTCAATCATTATTGTTACTGTTGTTATTATTATTATTATTCTCAAGCCACCAAGTCTCCAGTCTGACAATGTTTTCAGTTACTGAGCTTCCTATTGTACTTCTATTGAGCCCAAGTAAAGCTTGTAGAACTATACACGTGTGTGACAGAAAATGTTCAATAATTGAGAGGGCTGGAGGGAGAAGTATGTACATATGCATTTAAATTTAGTTTTCATCATTAACACATTTGTGAAGATCATACAATGAATAAAACAATACATAACTCCCAGATTTCTATCATGTGGATTTCTGAGGTATAAATACTAACCCTGAACATTCAACTTCCAAGCAGCTTAGAGCTGGCTCCAGCACATATGGATAAAAGTCACATACACATGACTATGTGACAGTACCTAGGTCAAAGAGATAGGGCTTGGATCTGTGATTTCATTAATATAGGAAAGTTCCAGATGAGGCAACTCTCTCCATCAATCTGGATTGGCACCCGCTTTAGAATTTATAGTATTAGAAAGTTTCCTTAAGCAAACAGGGATTAAATGATAAGTCCAGTTCTACAAACCCATTGCATGTCAGACATGGAGTATGGTACATAGAATGTCTTTCATAAATGCTTGTTGGTTGATTAATTGTTTACATGCATTTATCTTATATTGTTTTTCATTAGCTCTTCTAGGTAGGTGTACAGTATATAGATGGAGCACTGGACTAGGTTCAAATGCTACTTAGGACATTTGATATGTGATTCTGGACCAATCATTTCATCACCCTGGGCCTCCAATTAATGTAATTAATAATAATAACTATATCATAGAGTTATTGTGAATTTCACAAAATAATATACTTAAAATGGTTTCCACATCTTGAGGCAAAAGTTTCCAAACATCATGTACTAAGAAGACTTCCCTACCTTTGTTTTTTAAACAAAACTTAATTTCAAACTTTTGTGGAAAACTACCCCTAAATTTCTGTACAAAACAAAATGTACACATATTTTCCTTAGTTCATAAATTTTCTTAAATAAAATTAAGAACTTGTAAGAATTTTATAAGAAAAAAAGTAAATCTTAATTAAATAAAAGTTTTCAAAATGTTGTAAATATTCACCACATTGTATACATACATCAGTTTATGGGAAAGGAAACCAATCCTGCTCAACTCCTCCAATTCCCTCCAAAATTGCCTCTAAAAAAAAGAAGAAAACAGAAACCCCAAGACAATCTGGTGAAAACCACTTCTCAGAATAATTCAGAATTTGCCTTTTTTTTTTTTTTTTTTTTTTTTTTGCTTTTGCAACTAGATCTCCCCAGTTCATCCAAGCTGGAAGCACAACTGTTCATCCACTGCTTTTACTCCACTGCTGGTCAACACTGAAGCTTTGATCAGTTTTATTTTTATCATGAATTGGCTCCCATTTCTGGGAGTTCATCATATGAATGGGCAGGTAGATATCACAGTGAATAAAGTGCCAAGTCTGGAGTCAGGAAGACTGATCTTTGGGATCTGATATGAACTAACTTCCTTTAAATCTAGCCTCAGATACTTACTGGCTGGGTGGCCTGGGCAAATTACTTCATCCTGTTTGCCTCAGTTTCCTCATCTGTAAAATGAACTGAAGAAGGAAATGACAAAGCATCAGTATCTTTGCAAAGAAAACCTCAAATGGAGTCACAAAGAGACAGACATGACTGAGAATAATAAAATGTGTGTGTGTGTGCATGTGCAATATGTGATATGTGATTCTGGGCTAATTAGTTAATTATCATGGGTCTCTGCTATGTGCTCATATCTGATATGCAGTGGCTATGAGGCCTCACGCAAATCACTGAATCACTCAGTGCTTTAGGAAACTCTAATATTATAAATATAGAGAGGATGCCAGTCTACATTGATGGAAAGAGTTTCCTCACCTAGGAATATGTGTGTGTGTGCGTGTGTGTGTGTGTATACAGAGAGATGTAGATAAAAATATAAATGTAGAGATAGATAAACAGAACGATGTAGATAGATATGAAGATAGATGATAATTAATAGATAAATGATAGATGGGGAGAGGGATAATAGGTATATAGATGGATAAGAGACAGATAGATAGATAGATAGATAGATAGATAGATAGATAGATAGATAGATAGATAGATGGATAGATGGATAGATAGAGATACTAACAAATAGGAGGATCAGGAAAGGACTTAAGTAGGAGATGGCCCCTGGGCTGAGCTTTGAAAGAAACTAAAGATTGTAATGAGTACAGTTGAGGAAGAAATGTCTTCCAGACTTGGTGAACAGCCAACACAGGGTGTAGAGATAGCAGACAGAGCTTTGTGTGTGCTGAATAAGAAAGCCATTTCAGCCAGAACAAAGAATGAATTAGAGAGGGGTGATACTCAAGGCTGAAAGACCAATTAGGAGGCTGCTACAGTAGTCCAAGGATAAATGATGAGGGCTCAAATCAAGTCATTTTTCAAATGATGAGAAAGATATTACCAATTGCCATCAAGTTTCCTCTTCTCCTTTTGGAAAGCATCACAGCTTTCTCATGGGAGGCTATGGATATCCAGTTTGAGGGGAAGAAGTAAAATGAGTAATGGACTCTGGAAGGAATTTGGTTGATTGGCATCCATGCCTGGTCTGGTCCCCTTCTGGTCCTAGGCACCTCCTTTATTTGAGTGGGGAGGGAAAGATAGAGATCAAGACATCTAAGGTAATAACAGAAAGGCCTCTGGTGTAGTCCTAAACTGTCTTTGAGGTTCCTAGGAAAAGCTCTGTGTCCATAGCAAATAGCATGGGTTCTGGCATATGTTCTAGGGTGGGGCTGGAAGAGGGTACTGAATTGACTTAGAAACCATAAGCAACTGCTTCCTCCCACTCACCACATCCTTAGAGAAGGAAATCTTTCACAGAGATTCAAAGCAGATGGATGCTTTGGCTGAGTGCAGAGACACCCAGTGGGGGTGAAAAGGGTCTAGCATGCCCCATTGGCCATAGAATGCATTTTCTCATTTACCATGTCAGTCTCATTTTTGTTGACTTTGGAAATATTACATTGAAAAAGAAGTGGATGTATTTATTCTCCCTCTGTCCTTGGAAATAACCAATAATTTTGGCTATTACTTCAGATCCCCTCCACAAGGGGCTTATGCCTCCCTATAATATGTAGCCTACATTTAGGAAAATTCTTTTTAAAAATGTGATATAAATGTGAGGTATTATTAAGTCTTTCAGCATCTTTGGCACCAGGAAATCATTTTTGTTTTGCATACAATAGGTCTTTAATAAATGTCAAACCTAAATTTTAATTCATAGGATCACAGTTCTATATAATTAGGATTGGAGGAACCTTAAAAGCCATATGAGCTAATTCCCTCCTCCTTGTATAGAGGAAGAAACTGATCCTGAGACAGATGAAGTTTATTTATCTTGAGTCAGACAGCTAGTAAAGTGTCCAAGGCAGGATTTGAACTCAGATCTTCCTGGCTTCAACAACACTACTCTTATTCATTGTACCATTTCATTGCCAAGCTAGGATTTTGCAATCTTGTCTTCATTCTGGTTTACTTTGAGTTTGATGATAGATTGGCTTTAAAACAGCCCTGAAATATATCAGACTTGATTGAGGAAATCAGGAATCCCTGAGGCTTTTGCCATAGATCAACTTGGCCAGAAGTGTATCCCTATATCTTTCCTACTGTTTGGTCAGCTCTTCTGACCTTTAGAGACAGTCATACCACTGGGCCAGATATCTCTATCAAACTTTGAGTGGTAGCAGCTTCTGTCCTTTCACTTGTGTGGCTCACTCATTTCCACTTGGGTTTCCACAGCTACCAGCTCACCTGGTGCACTCCAACAGGAAAGGGCACTGACTTCAGACAAGAGGGCAGCCATACCATCATTTTCTGGGACTTTCAAAGGAGAAATTGCCTCCACTTGAAGCTATGCACAGCATACCACTGGCTGAGTCAACCAGGAAAAAATGTCCTGAGCTATAGATAGAAATGGGAGAATAGAATTTAAACTCTTTGAAGACAGATACTGTTGTTTGACTTAGGAAAGAGAGAGAGAAAGAGAGTGAGTGAGAGAGAAAGAGAGAGAGAGAGAGAGAGAGAGAGAGAGAGAGAGAGAGAGAGAGAGAGAGAGAGAGAGAGAGAGGGAGAGAGAGAGAGACATATTGTATTATATTTCACTTACATCTAGGTCCTAGCTGGATGCCTTGTCTTGTCCGTCAGTCAATTAACATTTAAGTACTTACTGTATGCTAGGCACTATGCTAAGCAGTTGTTCTTCACTTATTTTGGTCATGTCCAGTTCTGCATGACTCTATTTGAGGTTTTCTTGGCAAAGATATTGAAGTGGTTTTCCTATTTCCTTTTCCAGATCACTTTGCAAATGAGGAAATGGAGGCAAACAGGGTTAAGTGACTCACTAAGGGTTACACAGTTAGTAAATGTCTGAGGCTGGGTTTGAACTCAGACCTTCTTCCTCCCACGTAGTTACCTCATGCTTAAGCAATAGTAATGAGGTCTTTAATGGGTGTGATGGACAGAGAGAAACTAAAGAATTGATAAAATTATTCCCTGGGACAGGCAGGTTCTAATAATTGAGATCAATTTAATTCCCTGGTTCCACCCCCTCGGAGGTAATTTAGTCAGAGATGCAAGTTATGTCAAGTTCCTAAGGCTAAATTTTCCCTATAAAACAACTTAAGACTCATAGCTTCATTACTTCCCTCCTTTGGGTCAGTCTGCCACTAGCATTCTGCATCATGGCATCTTTTCTCTTCTCCTTCCCCCATGCTGTGTGTTTTCTCTCCTAATTCCACCATGTTTCTCACTCCCACTTCTCCTTATAACTAACTTTTTAGGGTGCTAAGTCCCTTTGAACATTTAACCTCCCAACTATGGACATACCCCAAACCTTTCAACTGGCTAACTGTGAATTTCACTGAGGAACTTGTTTTTCATGTGCTCTCCCCCCTTTATTTCACATTTATCATTCCTGGTGTCCATGTTTTGTAACCTCTTCCCTAAATAAACCTGCCTCTTGCCAAAGAGAATGGCCATTGTGAATTCTTCACATGACCAGACACAACATTTGGCACCTGCCATCATTTGGTGTCTACATCAGCCACATCAGTAGGATATGAGAAATTAATTATTTCTCTCTTATATTTAATAATTGTTTCCTTGGGACCAAGGTTTTTCTCCTTTTCTACTTTTTCATCCCAAAACCGATCAGTGTGGGAAATCTTTCTTAGGAATCTACCACAATCTAATCAGGCAGTAAAAGAAATTCTAAATTTGGGATAATGGGTATTTGCTCTGACAGAACTGAGCAAGTGTTAATTTTCTCTTTTGTCAGACAATTGGAAATTGATATCTCTTACCAAGATTTGTTGACCCTAGTCATGTGCCCCAAGACCTTCTGAGAATATAATATAGCCCATCTCCTTTTGTGTTACAATTGTTAGATATGCCTCAGGAACATGTATTCCGAGGACATAAAAAACTGTGAGCCTGCTGCCATGAAAGTACTTTGACCTAAGAGGGAGATGGCCAAATGACCATCCTTTTATTAATAAATATGCTGCCCCTATTAATAAAAATAATTAAATTATCCAGAAACTAAGTCTCTCTGAATCTTTAAATAATCACAAGGGAAACAAAACAAACATAAAAGTCCCTTCCCTCAGAAAGCTCTCAGTTTAATAAAGGAGACAATGTGTAAACAGTTATGTACGAACAAGTTTAGTACAAGATAAAAAGGAAATTATTAACAGAGGGAATTATAGAATTAAGCAGCTTCCTGTAGAAGGTGGGATTTTCTCTGAGATTTGGAGATGATCAGGGAAGCTAGGAGGCACAGATAAAGTGGGACTGTATGCCAGATGTGGCAGACAGCCAGAGAAAACATTCAGAGTGGAGCGATAGAGTATCTTGTTTGTGTCACTAGACAACAGAGAGTGTAAAATGTAAAAAGACTGGAAAGGAGAACAAGGGGCAGGCTGTGAAAGATTTTAAATGACATAATGAATGTTTGTTGTATCAGATTGGGAAGAGAATGAAAAAGACACTGATCACTCCTTAGCCAAACTGAATTACTCTCTTTCTCTCTGTCTAAACTCTTACCCTCTGCAATGGTTATTCCCTGTTGAACAGGCATTTATTAAGTGTGTATTCGCTGACACATTATACTAGTCCCTGGGGATAAAAAGGAAAAAATGGAAATTCTTCTTGCCCTCAAGGATACCTCCATCTATTAATCTGCTGGATCCCTGCTCCCATTTTAATGCCCTTCTCCAAGAAACATCTGCCAATTCTACCCTCCAGGAATGTTGTTCCTCTTAGAACTCACAGTAGACTTTGTTCTGCAACTCTCTAACACACACATTTATTAAATACTATATATCATAACGATTTGTTTCCCTTACTGACCATGAGCTCACGGGAACAGCTAAATTATGCTTTTCTCCCTGCACTAAGCACAGTAAGTGTTTAGCAAATGTTGGTAAATTACAAAATGAATGAATGAATGGAGAAATGAAAATGAGAAGAAAGTCAGGGTCGATTTTTATTTAATTTTTGAAGTTTTATTATCATTTTTGTTTGCTTTTACATTACAGTCATATCTGCTTATATGTGTCTCTTTGGATTAGAACGTGAATTTCTTAAGGACAAGGAATATTTCATGTCAGTGCATCCCTAGTGCCTAACAAATGTCTGGCACACAGGAAGTGCTTAATGTTAGTTGACTGATCCAAATGATTTACCTCCCCCCGCATCCACTCCCCTACCCAATGGGCTTTGCATTGTAATGTTTTTTAAGTTAAGAAAATCAACTGACCAACAGTCATGTCTGTCAATGTACACAGTGCTATATGTCATAGTCCCTGATTTTTCCTAGTTACAGGAGGGAAGTACATTGGCTCAGCAGTTCCATCGATCAGAGTTCTCATTTTAAGAGGAAATAATTTATTCCTTTTTAATTTGGACTTTGGTCAATACTTGTTAGTCTAATCCCTAGGTCAGAGAAATAGCGGGTGAATCAAGGCTACACTTTGGGGTAGCTTTCCAGGGAGGAAAAGAAGTTACTTGGGATTAAAGCAACTCCCCACTGGGGTGGATGTAGGAATTACAGCATGCCTATACTAATGTACTTCAGAAGGAAGGACATATTCCTTAGGGGTCCTGATAAAGCTGCTGATTTGGCATTCTCTGTCTGTTGTCCCTACTGCTGGTTTTCCCAGGGAAGTCCCCTGTTCCCAGAAGCATGGCAAACATGCAATCACCTCCTCTACCTCCCTCCCCTCCCAGTTTTTGAGGTCTCCTCAGGGCACCAAGTCTTCTGAATCCAATCAATAAAGGATGAGGAACTTTACTTGGCCGGAATCCCAGACAAGCAGGGCTAAAGAAACTTCAAACCAATTGAGTTCCAACATTTATAAATAGTTTGAGCCTTTATTTGTCCTGTCTTGACAAAATCTAGGGCCCATGTTCAATACAAGTTGACCCAGAATCTCACAGTAATCTAAAGCACAGTCATTCTTCTGAGGTCCTTTGTCTTGCATTGTTCTTCCTTCTTCCCCTCTCTCCAAGATGATGCTTGATTCAGGAAAACCTGGGAAAACTTCAAAATAGAGACTTCATTTGAAAAGTTCCCTTTTCATTCTATGGAGAGGATCTATATGGTTTCATTGATAAATCCAGATCAAAGCATTAAAGATAGGGTGAATATCTCCAAGGGAGATGGCTGGAAGCTGTTCTATTGCCTGATGTGTATGCTTACAAGAAAGGGATGGCTCTGTTGGCTCCCCATAAAATATGTATTGCAAAAAGATCAGGAGGAATGAAGAATCTTTGCATCAGATCAGAGATTTAAACTAGAGGAAGCTTGAGACATTACCTAGTACAACACCACATTTTTTTTTACATATAAGGAAACTGAACCTGAGGGAATTGGAGGGACTTGCTCATTATCTGTTATTAAACACACAGTTAGTTCTGGCAGAGTTAGAATTTGAACCTAAATTAAAAATTTAGATCATGTATTGCTAGTGATTCAATGGATAGAGTGCCAGGTTTGGAGTCAGGAAGATCTCAGTTCAAATCCTGTTTTAGACATTGACTAATTCTGTGGTTCTGGGAAGTCATTTAACTTTGTCAGCCTCAGTTTCCTGAGTTGCAAAGTAACTATCTAGTAACTATCTCTTAGGCTGTTGTGATTATCAAAAGAAATGATCAATATCAAGCATTTTGCAAACCTTAAAGTGTTGTATAAATTCTATTTATCATCATCATCATCATCATCATTGGCTCCCTTTGAGACTGGGGCCAGACTGCCTAAAGACAAAAAATACTTCCTCATACATCCTCGGGCCTTTGTATTGGCCATCCCCCATTACTGGAGTCTTCTCCTTCCACAGTAGCTTTGAGTTCATGAATTTTTTCAAAATTCATTTTCAAATGTGCTCTTCCATAGTAGACTTTTCCTAGTACCTCTAAGTAGTAGTGACTATGTTTGGTAGTGGGGAAAATGGTATATTTTAGCCATGGAGTATATAGGATGCTCAGGAGTATTAATACCTCTGTGAGAGGGTTTACCAATCCCTTTTCAGGGCTGTTCACTCAACTCTTACCTGTGACTCCAAGAAGCTGTAGCATGCACAGGAGTCACACCCTGATAAAATCTTCTGGGCAGATGAATTGAACTTCAAATCTGTTGATGATTTTAAGGAATAAGTCTAATCCAGACAATTTCTCCCCAGCAAAGATGAAAGCAATGTGTTGCCACAGCCGTGGAGGTGGTAGAAGCAGGAGCTGTGGACTCTTAGTGGTTGGTCAGACATGAAAGAGGCCGAGGGCATTCACGTGTCCCTAGCCATCACCAGTTATCCTAAGTTTTGTCTTGTCACTGGATGACTGGAATAGAGTGAGTCGGACTTTATGCGACTCTGTAAGTCCAATTCAGGCGCAAATTGTCACTCATTGAGTCTTCTTCGGAAATGAAGGGTGAACAACAATGACTTTCTAAAGTGAGCTTCCATCAATGATTTTCTAAAGTGAGCTTCCATCTACTCTGTATGTGCTTTGAATATATCTAATGACCTGTATATCCTCTTCCCCACTAGAATGTGTGTCTCACAGATGTGTATGACACTCAAACTGAATGTCTTTCCTTCTGCCTGAAAAAGTCACATTTAATAATTGATTTATTTAGTATTATTTATTTAACTTTATTATTATTAAATAAGTGATTTAATAATCAATCAACACATTTTTATTAAGCATTTACTGTGTATACAATAAACAAAAAGATTTCACTTTGTATGTGCTGCTCTACAAGATGGCCCTCCCAGGTTAACCTTTTTAGCTCTAATCTCATCACTAAGCCACTAAATTCAAGCCTTGGTTGGTACCATCTCCCCCATCCTCCTCTCTCCTCTGACTGGAGTGCTGGAGAGTGAAGTATCAAACTTCCCCTGATTCCTTTCTTTAAAAAGAGAAAAAACTGGACTTTAGGATTCTGTATCTATTGCCCTTCATGGTCCTTTTTAAACTATATGATAAAGATACCCTTTGATGTCTCGCCCCCAATCTTTACTGCCTCCTCTTGTGTTTGTCTCTTCCTGCATCCCACCTCTATTAGATTGCATGCTCTTTGAGGTCAGACTTTTTTTTTTAATAATTGTATCCTCAGAGCTTAGCACAGTGCCTGGCATGTAGTAGGACATTAATAAATGTTTGCTGAATTGGTGAGAGTCTTTGCTTTACAAAGAGCACTCAGCAAAAAAACAGGTCCTCTTCCCAAACTTTATTTGAAAATGGGTTCAGTTAACCCAATTTTTGTTTGGTCTTTGGAAAAATATCTCTGAATTGGGAGTCCAAGAATCCTAGCCCCATTTGGGATCACCTGGGCAAAGTTGTTGCCCCCTCTGTCCCTGGCCATGGAACTCAATGACCTCCCTTTGTTGTCTAAGCCAGTGCTCCCACTCTTCAGAAGCACAGTTATTTCCTAGCGTGAGTTATTATGCTTGTATATGCCACTTTTGGATGAAAATTCATGCCTTCCTTTGAGATACCATTTAAATGGTGCCCTTCTATCATCTCATTAAGGCTCTTGCTACTGAAAATACTGTGTGAGCCAAGCTTCTAACTCCCTCTGGGCTTTCCCTTCTCATGCATTTGAGCATCTTGTCATAAAAGCACAGGATGAATTGGGAAATTTTGGAGGAAAAATGTTCCAGAGACCATCTTGCTAGATCTGCTGGTGTTGAGAGTAAAGCCAGGAAACCACAGTGGTCCATGAGGGTTGGCCGGACCTGCACTGGGTTAGGATCCGAGAGTGTGTGTAGAAGAGTTTATTCCCATAATCCTAATCTCCAGGTCAGTTTTAGGATGGACACCAGGGGTCAGAGCTGCCCCATTGCCAGCATGTGAAGTCTTTCTATGAAGCTGACATCTCTGTTTTGCTTTCTCTAAGCTATGTTCACATTTGCTTACTAATCGGCCAGCCCTCCTCCTGTTTCTCTGACTGTGACAGTATTCATTAGAAAACCCATTTCATAGTCTGCCTGCTGGCTTGTCACCTGATTCCCCTTTTACCAGAAAGGAGCATCGATGTCTCTTATTCTCTGCCTCTCTCCCAGCCACATCCATGTATTTCTAATTTCCCCCCTCTCCCCAATCTGGCAACCCCTGGTACCACTGGATCTGGACAAGTCCTCCCTTACCAGGGCACCATTTACATTCTGCCCACAGACACTGTTTCCCTGAAACAATGAAGATGATGGATTGCTGTTTTCCAGACCACCAGTGTCAGCAATTTTTCTAATGGTCTCTGCCTCTGTTTTTTGTTGTTGGGTTGTTGCTTTTTTTTTCCTTTTTATGATCCAAATAGTAAAAGATTTAAAGGAGAAAGATAATGAGGTCACAGTCTTTGAGCCAGTGAGTCCCATGAATGTTTCCTAAGAGGAATTGTTGTACTATGTTAGGAATAGATTCCACATATTTGGGTAAGACCTTTCCCTTGCCTTCCCTGCTTCAGGATCCCAGGATTCACGATGCTTGAAAAAAACCTATAGTATCCGAGGGATCCTTAACTGAGTGCAGTGCTGATAAAAGGGAAAGTTATGAGAGGAAGGTATAGGAGGAGAAAATAAAAGAAGGCAGGTCAAGAGAAGAAAAGAAAGTCAAATCAAAGAAAAGTAACAAAGGGCAAGGAGAAAAAAGAAAAGAGGAGGTAAGGGAAGAAAAAAAGGAAAGGGAAAAGGAAGGGGAGGAAAAAAATAAAAAAGGAAAAAAAGGAAGAAATGAAAAGATGTGGACCTCTGATTTCATCTGTATAGGGAATTCCTGATATGAAAATATTCTTCAGTGGCCTATTTTGCCAGCTGCTCTATAAATATCAGCGTCTGAGATACTTCACCAAATAATAGTATCTAAAGTACTATGAAACATTTTGCCCCTAATCATACAAGTAGGACTTAAACTAAGGCCTTCCTAACTCCAAGACATCCTTCTGTCTATTATTCCACACTACCTCTGGAGGAGGTTGAACTTGACACTCACCTACTCAGGAAGTTCCAGAAGCTCCTTAATGCCTCTAGAATTGGTGTTTTGTTAACCTCTATCTGACTTGGTTTTCTCAACTATAAAATAATAACTGCACTTATCTCCCAAGGTTGTTGTGAGATAAAATCAGATCATATTTGTAAAGTGCTTAGCACAATGCCTCCCACATACTAAGCTCTATATAAATGTTTAGGTGTAGTAATAGTAGTAGTAGTGGTAATGGCAATAGTAATAGTAATAGTAGTGGTAGTAGTAGTAGAAGTAGTAGTAGTAGTAGTAGTAGTAGTAATACTAGTAGTACTAGAAGTAGTAATGCTAGTAATGGTAATAGTAGGAAGAAGAGGAAGAGGAGTGCATTTGTTATGTCTTCAGTTCTGGCTTGCATTTTGGCTTAAGTTTAGCTTGAAATCCAAGGAACGTGCTGTTCCTCCTAGGATAAACTGATCACTTAAAATCTCATCATCAAGCTGTTTAACTCAGCTTCTGATATTCAATATTTTCTCTACCTTATCAGTTTTCTCTTCCATCTGATTGGAAGGCTAGAAGGTGGCACACTAAACTCTTTCCTTTATAGAAGGCAAGACCTGAATCCCCCAGCTAACTCTTGACTTTCCATCTATAGTTCTGTTTGAATTGGATTCCAAAGAACATGAAGCCCTTACTAAGTATCTCTGATGGCCTCCTTTCTTCCTTCCTCTTTTCAGTTTTCTTTTTAAGTTCTCTTTTTTCCATTAGATTATAAGCTTCTTGAGAGCAGGGACGATCTATTTTTTACTTATTTGCATCTCCAACACTTAACATGGTGCCTGGCACATGGTAGGTGTTTATTCATTATTTATTTATTTGACATTTTATTTATTATTATTATTACACATTATTCCTCTCCACTTGCTTCATGGTCCAGAAATATTTCTTACTGCTTTTCACACAATACACTCTCTCATCTTTGTGTCATTGTACTGGCTTTCCTTCCCTATTTAAAATGTACTCACTCTTCATCTCTTCTTAGAATCCATTGCTTTATTTAATATTTCATTCAACTGGCTCATTCTGCATGAGGTCTTTCCTAGTCTTCTGAGTCATTAGTTCTTTCCCCTTCAAGATTATATTTTATTTGCTTTTTTATATGTTTCCTTTATACCTCTATACATGTTTATCCCAATAAAGTGAAAACTCCTTGAGGGCAGCAACTGTTTCATTGTTGTTTCTGTATCTCCAGAGCCTAACACCGTGTCTGATACTTAGCAGTATGTGCTTGACTGGTCACACAAATATTCCGAGGGCTTTGTGATTTCATTGATGTGGACATTCCCTCCAGTAATGCAGAGGGAATCATCTGTGTCTATCTCTCTATTCATGTCCATGTCTTCTCACATGTTCATTACAGGGATCCACCGAGTGTGCTGGAGCCTTCCTTTGATTTATCTTGACTTTGTGAGGGTAGCAGAGATATACTTTAGCTGTCTATCTAAAGTCATCCCTTACTCATACCATATGACAAGGTCATTTTCTCTTCCTCTCCTATAATTTCTGAATGCCATCCCTTACTCCTGTTCTTTGATTCTATATTGCAACCTCCTCACCCTGACTATGCATCTCTCCATTGTCTTCTCTGTGGTATTCATCATTCATTCTTTTAAGGCCATTATATTGGATGTCTTGCTGTTACAAAGCAACATAGATAGGATAATAGTATTGGAAATAAAATGGCCTTTGTTTTCATGAGAAGCTTTGAAACTTTCCCACAACAATCTAGCCTGCTTTATATTTAACTAATTGGGAATCCATACTATCTCTTGCAGAAATATACTCTATCAGATAAACTCTATAGGATATCTATCCAATTGCACATTGCAATCTGGGTCATAGACATTCTTCATCCCTTGATATTTCCTGTGTGGATGAATAGCCCAAAGTCCTTTGAGGAATTAGAGCTCACTTCCAGGAAGCACTGCTGTGTACTAGGACTTAATGTAATCAGCATAGTGTCATTCCCCAGCAGTAGCATCATCTGGTAGAACAGCCACAGGGAAGACTTAATCAATATGCTGTATCTCTTTGATCATGGTGATGAATGCATTTGGTGAGCACACATCTCCTAGTGACATGTCTTACCTGATATTGGTTACCTATAGTGTCCAGACTAGTTCTCTGGGACTCATGGAAATCTTTTATAATACTTTGTTGATTCATATTGTTATTACATCAGCATTATTATGTTATCACAGTTATTACATTGTTATTACTCTGGGTAAGGTACAAGACCCTTCAGCCCAGAGTTCTCCCATTATCTGTGGTCCTCTCCAGTTACCAAAGGGCTATTCAACAGGATTATTTTTAATGTTATATTTTTCAAGGGATCTTGAATGATTTTGATGTATGGATAGCAGATATTGTGTAAATGAGTGTCATTTTGATCTACCAAATTAATTTTTTAATAATCAATAAATAGTAGACAGAGTAAGATCTCATTTTCTTGACATCTTTTACTTAATTATGAAATGGTAAGGATGTGGACCTTTACTGGCTATGGCACCCTGGGCAAGTTTCTTAACCTTGTTTGTCTCAGTTTCCCCAACTGTAAAATGAACTGGAGAAGGAAATGGCAAACCACTACACTGTATTTGCCAAGAAAACCCCAAATAAGATCATGAAGAGCAGCTCACAATAGAATAATGATTGAGCTGAAAAGATGTGGAATATTTTAAAATTTTAACTTGTGAAATCCTGTTCTCTATTTCTCTGAAGATGCTTTTGATGCTTGCATAAATAACTCTCATAAAGATTTGCATAGATCTAAGGGTAAGTATTTAGTTTGTTACTAATTATTCTTATTCACCCTTTTTGAAGTATTAATAAGTTCTTACATTTTTTCATACATTGATATTTTCACTTAGATATCTTACATATAAATCCTCAACCCCATCTCAACCTGGAAGAGGCTGCTTCATTAAAAATACCTCATAGTCTTTCAATGCTCACTTTAAAGGCTACATCCTCTTGGAAGCTTTTCCTTTTTGTTCCCTCTAGATGTTTAATATTCTCTCCTTCCTTAAATCATCCCAAGCTTTTCAGGTTCCCAATATAGCCTTCCTCCATTAGAATATAAGTTCTCTGAGGGTAGTCTGTCTCTCCTTTGGCTTGTATTTTTACTCTAGCACTTAACATAGTGCTTGGTAAATAGTAAGCTCTTAGTAGAAGCTTGTTCCCTGGATAGTATTTGACTTGTTATCCTTTTACATCATCATAAAGACTGAAAAATAAATATGAAACATGGGTCTAACTCTACAACATATTCATGTCTTGAATAGTTCCTACCAGTTAAACAATGCAAATGGATTGGCACTAAATATAGTTTAATAGTAAACAGTACTTGCTAAATCTCCACAGGGAACTAGACTTGTCTCAGCTGATTGTATGGGACCTTGCTAGTAGGCAAAAGAAGAGAGCATAGGTAAATGGTAACATCTCTCAGGGGCCTAATTCCTAAATTTCCTTGAAAGGCAGAAGCATCAAAACTCTGAAAGAAAGAAAAATGTCATTTATTAAACAAAAATTGGCTACCCGCCTCTAAGCATGCTCAAGGCAGGAGCCGAAGTGAAAGACAGATGCTGGCTTTCTCTCAGCTAAATTTTCAAGGCAGATAGTTTTGTGTTAAATCATTTATTATAAGAGCCATGTATCATATATCAGAAATCTCTTCCAAACTTGTTTTTAACTTTCAAAAGCAATCACAGCAAATCAATGTTATGATCAAGGAGCTTTATTTCTTATAATCTGAGACTGAGCTTTTGTGGTTTTCATTATTGTTATTGTTTTTATTGACAACAGGGCAATTTCCCCAATATCTGCATTCTCCCCTCTCCCAAACAGAACCCAACTGCTTAACAAAATTACAAATGATCAGTTCTGTCAGTGGATTCCTCATCCCGTACGCATAGTATAGCACCTCTCTATTGAGAGGAAGGAGGGAGATTTCATCTTCATTCCTCTGGAGGCAAGGGATCATTCATTGGTGTCACTGTATACATTGGTTCCTTGGATCTGCTTCAATCCATCCAAGTCTTCCCAAGTTTCCTAGACTTCACATCATTTATTACAAAGATCATGTATCACAAATAACTATTATGGGACACTATTTTGTTTTCCTTTTCCTTTTTTTCTTTTTTTTTAGTGTGAAGCAATTGAGGTTAAGTGACTTGGCAAGAGTCACACAGCTAGTAACTGTCAAGTGTGTGAGCCTGGATTTGAATTCGAATTCTCTTGACTTCAAGATATCCATTATACCATCTAGCTGCCTTCACAATGATATTTCACTATATTCATATAACAGTGTTTGTTCATTCAGAGGGCTTCCATTCTTTTTCCAGTTTTTCTACCTTCTATCACAAATAGCATTATTATATGTTCTCTGTGTGTGTATGTGTGTGTGTGTGTGTGTGTGTGTTTGTGTGTAGAGAGTCTTTCTTTTTCCGCATCTTTTTTATTTGAGTTGACTTACCCTATTTTGGGTAAGATTGGAACTGTTATGACCACTCATGATGCTGCTTTCTCTATTAATAAACATGGAACTATGGACCAGTTTGCTCCTTCCTACGTAGTTTGGTGACCTCCCAATGCTGGTGCTCACCATATTGGTACTAGACTTAATGTAGATATACAATCATGTTAACCTATTGCAGCCCCAAACTCCTATGTTCAAGGGATCCACCAGCTTCAGCAGATACCACCACATCCAGCTTTTCCTCCATCTTTAACCTACTTCTAGGTAGAGTCTTTGTAGAGGTAATGTCATGTAGTGTTTAGAGCACTGGACTTGGAATCAGGAAGAATGATTTTAGTTGCTTTTAGTCATGTCTGATTCTTTATGAATGTCATTTGGGATTTTCTTTGGCAAAGTCACTGAAATAGTTTACCCTTTCCTTCTCCAGCTCATTTTATAGATGAGAAAACTGAGGCAAACAGGTTTAAGTGACTTGCCCAGAGTCCCCCTGCTAGTGTCAAGAGCCAAATTTGAGCTCATAAAGTTTGATCTTCCTAATTCCAGTCCAGTGTTCTATCCACTGTACCACCTAGCTAGCTCAGGACTCAGGGAGTAATGGATTCTAATCCAACCTCAGATTCAATGGCTATGATTTTGGACAAATCACTTAACTTGTCTGACCCTTAAATTTTCTTATCTACAAATAGATAAGAGAAAATTGCTTCTGGAATTCCTTCCAGCTACAATACTAAAGTTTCCTTAAGCCACAGTTTCTTCTTTTGTAAAATGGAGATAATAGCACCTCCCTTACTGGATTATCATCAGGATCTAATGAAACAATAATTATAAAGTGCTTGGCCAATCTTTAAATGTGCACTATTATCATGTACTCAGGAGTGAAATCTCTTTGTCAAAGTTACTTCTCTAAGAGAGATCAAAATTATTTTCTAGAATGGATAGGCAAATTCACAGCTCAAATCAAGCCTTTATTTGTGAGAATATTAACCCAAGTCTCTATGGTCCAACTCTGAGAGACTGACTAGTTCAAACCTTTTAATCATCAATTAATTACAATTTTGCAGCTCCTCCAGGAAAAGTAGTGGAGTGATTTCTACTTATTATATATATTTTAAAAAAGAGCAAATGAGGCATGGAGAGCTTAAGTGAATTACTAATGGTCATTTAGTAAAGTTACAAACAGCTTTAACTCAATTATAGTCCCCAGAAAAAAAGATTGCTTATGCTGTTAAAAAACAAGCAAACAAATGAACAAACATTTCTTGATGTTGGTATGGTTTGGCTATATTTTGTTTTAAATCTGGTTTACAATGCTGTAAACTTCTCCTGCATCTTAAACATAGAGATCAAATTGTGGTCTCATCTAGAAGCTGGAGCAGGTGACATATTGATGATTGAAGATATGTATTTTTAAAATAACAATAAGAATTATAGTAATAATGTTTTTATAATAATACAGGAGAACTCTATTGTTACAGGAAACTTTTGGTATAGCGATGCATTCTCCTCTTAGACTCAGATTCATATGTCTCCAATATAATATTTGTTTTTTTTTTTTTGTTTTGTTTTTATTTTATAATTATAACTTTTTTTTTTTGACAGTACATATGCATGGGTAATTTTTTTACAACATTATCCCTTGCACTTACTTCTGTTCAGATTTTTTCCCTTCCTCCCCCAAAAACCCTCCCCCAGATGGCGGGCAGTCTTATACATGTTAAATATATTATAATATATTCTAGATACAATATATGTGTGTAGAACCGAATTTCTTGTTGCACAGGAAGAATTGGATTCAGAAGGTAAAAATAACAGTTTACACTCATTTCCCAGTGTTCCTTTTCTGGATGTAGCTGATTCTGTCCATCATTGATCAATTGGAATTGGATTAGCTCTTCTCTATGTTGAAGATATCCAATTCCATCAGAATACATCCTCATACAGTATCATTGTTGAAGTGTATAATGATCTTCTGGTTCTGCTCGTTTCACTTAGCATCAGTTGATGTAAGTCTCTCCAAGCCTCTCTGTATTCCTCCTGTTGGTCATTTCTTACAGAACAATAATATTCCATAACATTCATATACCATAATTTACCCAACCATTCTCCAATTGATGGACATCCATTCATCTTCCAGCTTCTAGCCACTATGAAAAGGGCTGCCACAAACATTTTGGCACATACAGGTCCCTTTCCCTTCTTTAGTATTTCCTTGGGATATAAGCCCAGTAGCAGTATGGCTGGGTCAAAGGGTATGCACATTTTGATAACTTTTTGGGCATAATTCCAGATTGCTCTCCAGAATGGTTGGATTCTTTCACAACTCCACCAACAATGCATCAGTGTCCCAGTTTTCCCACAGCCCCTCCAACATGCATCGTTATTTGTTCCTGTCATCTTAGCCAATCTGACAGGTGTGTAATGATATCTCAGAGATGTCTTAATTTGCATTTCTCTGATCAATAGTGATTTGGAACACTCTTTCATATGAATGGAAATAGTTTTAATTTCATTATCTGAAAATTGTCTGTTCATATCCTTTGACCATTTATCAATTGGAGAATGGCTTGATTTCTTATAAATTAAAGTCAATTCTCTGTATATTTTGGAGATGAGGCCTTTATCAGAAGCTTTAACTGTAAAAATGTTTTCCCAATTTGTTACTTCCCTTCTAATCTTGTTTGCATTAGTTTTGTTTGTGCAGAAACTTTTTAATTTGGCGTAATCAAAATTTTCTATTTTGTGATCAATAATGGTCTCTAGTTCCCCCTTGGACATAAACTCCTTCCTCCTCCACAAGTCTGAGAGGTAAACCATCCCATGTTCCTCCAATTTATTTATGATTTTGTTCTTTATGCCTAAATCTTGGACCCATTTTGATCTAATCTTAGTATGTGGTGTTAAATGTGGGTCCATGCCTAGTTTCTACCATACTAATTTCCAGTTTTCCCAGCAGTTTTGTCAAATAATGAATTCTTATCCCAAAAGTTGGGATCTTTGGGTTTGTCAAACACTAGATTGCTATTTTTATTCACTATATTGCCCTGTGAACTTAACCTATGCCACTGATCAACTAGTCTATTTCTTAGCCAATACCAAATGGTTTTGGTGACTGTTGCTTTATAATACAGTTCTGGATCAGGTATAGCTAGACCACCTTCACTTAATTTTTTTTTCATTACTTCCCTTGAAATTCTTGACCTTTTGTTGTTCCATATGAATTCTGTTGTTATTTTTTCTAGGTTATTAAAATAGTTTCTTGGAAGTCTGATTGGTATAGCACTAAATAAATAGATTCATTTAGGGAGTATTGTCATCTTAATTATATTCGCTCGGCCTATCCAAGAGCACTCAATGTCTTTCCAATTATTTAAATCTGACTTTATTTTTGTGGCAAGTGCTTTGTAATTTTGCTCATATAATTCCTGACTCTCCTTTGGTAGATATATTCCCAAATATTTTATACTATCGACCGTTATTTTGAATGGAATTTCTCTTTGTATCTCTTGCTGTTGGATTGTGTTGGTAATGTATAAAAATGCTGAGGATTTATGTGGATTTATTTTGTATCTTGCAAATTTGCTAAAATTCTGAATTATTTCTAATAGCTTTTTAGCAGAGTCTTTGGAGTTCTCTAAATATACCATCATGTCATCTGTGAAAAGTGATGATTTGATTTCCTCATGTCCTACTCTAATTCCTTGAATCTCTCTCTCGGCTCTTATTGCCAAGGCTAGAGTTTCTAGTACTATATTGAATAGTAATGGTGATAGTGGGCAACCTTGTTTCACTCCTGATCTTACAGGGAAAGGTTCTAGTTTATTGCCATTACATATGATGTTTACTGAAGGTTTTAAATATATGCTCCTTATTATTTTAAGGAATAGTCCATTTATTCCTATACTCTCAAGCCTTTTTAGTAGGAATGGATGTTGGAGTTTATCAAATGTTTTTTCTGCATCTATTGAGATGATCATATGGTTTTTATTAATTTGATTATTAATATGGTCAATTATACTAATAGTTTTCCTAATATTAAACCAGCCCTGCATTCCTGGTATAAATCCCACTTGGTCATAGTGTATTATCCTGGGGATGATTTTCTGAAGTCTATTTGCTAATATCTTATTTAAGATTTTAGCATCAATATTCATTAAGGAAATTGGTCTATAGTTTTCTTTCTCAGTTTTCGATCTACCTGGTTTAGGTATCAGTACCATGTCTGTGTCATAGAAGGAATTTGGTAGGACTCCTTCAATTCTTATTTTTTCAAATAGTTTACATAGCATTGGAGTTAGTTGTTCTTTAAATGTTTGGTAGAATTCACATGTAAATCCATCTGGTCCTGGGGACTTTTTCTTAGGAAGTTGGTTAATAGCTTGGTCTATTTCTTTTTCTGAGATGGTACTATTTACACTACTTACTTCTTCCTCTGTTAATCTGGGCAAGCTATATTTTTGAAGGTATTCTTCCATTTCATTTAAGTTATCGAATTTATTGGCATAAAGTTGAGCAAAGTAGCTCCTAACTATTGTTCTATTTTCCTCTTCATTAGTGGTGAGTTCACCCTTTTCATTTTCAAGACTAACAATTTGCTTTTTCTCTTTCCTTTTTTAAATCAGGTTTACTAAGGGTTTGTCTATTTTGTTGGTTTTTTCATAGAACCAACTCTTAGTTTTATTAATTAATTCAATAGTTTTTTTACTTTTAATTTTATTAATCTCACCTTTTATTTTTTGAATTTCAAGTTTTGTGTTTGTCTGGGAGTTTTTAATTTGTTCCTTTTCTAGCAATTTTAGTTGTAAGCCCAATTCGTTGGCCCTCTCTTTCTCTATTTTATGCAAGTAGGCCTGTAGGGATATAAAACTTCCCCTTATTACTGCTTTGGCTGTATCCCACACATTTTGGTATGATGTCTCATTATTGTCATTTTCTTGGGTGAAGTTATTAATTATGTCTATGATTTGCTGTTTTACCCAATCATTCTTTAGTATAAGATTATTTAGTTTCCATTTATTTTTTGGTCTATTTTCCCCTGGCTTTTTATTAAATGTAATTTTAATTGCATTGTGGTCTGAAAAGGATACATTTACTATTTCTGCCTTACTGCATTTGATTTTGAGGTTTTTATGCCCTAGTATATGATCAATTTTTGTATAGGTTCCATGAACTGCTGAGAAGAAAGTATACTCCTTTCTGTCTCCATTTAGCTTTCGCCAAAGATCTATCTTATCAAACTTTTCTAGTATTCTATTTACCTCTTTGACTTCTTTCTTATTTATTTTGTGGTTTGATTTATCTAATTCTGAGAGTGCAAGGTTGAGATCTCCCACTATTATAGTTTTGCTATCTATTTCTTCCTGCAGCTCTCTTAATTTCTCTTTTAAGAATTTAGATGCTGCACCACTTGGTGCATATATGTTTAATATTGATACTGCTTCATTATTGATGCTACCCTTTAGCAGGATATAATGCCCTTCCTTATCTCTTCTAATTAGATCAATTTTTGTTTTTGCTTGATCTGAGATGAGGATGGCTACTCCTGCTTTTTTGGTTTTGCCTGAAGCATAATAGATTCTGCTCCACCCTTTTATTTTTAGTTTGAATGTATCACCCTGTTTCAGGTGTGTTTCTTGTAAACAACATATAGTAGGATTCTGACTTTTAATCCAATCTGCTAACTGCTTCCTCTTTAAGAGGCAGTTTGCCCCATTCACATGTATGGTTAGAAGGACCAATTCTATATTGCTTGCCATCCTATTAACCCCTGCTTATGCTTTTCCCCTTTCCTTCCCTCTTAGCTCCCTACCCAGTATTAAAATTGTGAACACCACTTGCTTTTCACAGCCCTCCCTTTTTAGGATCCCTCCCCCACCTTAAAGTTCCTCTCCTTATTTTACCCCTTTTCCTCACAATTTCTGTATTCCCTTCCCCTTAGCTTACTCCTTCCCTTTTACTTTTCAATGAAGTGGAAGAAGTTTCATCATAAATCGAATATGTCTATTGATACACACTATGTTCATCTCCCTTCTTTCTTTCAGATATAATAGGTAAACTTTGCCTCTTCATGAGATGTAGTACCACCACTTTACACTTTTTTATGATATAATTTCCTTTCCACCTCTAGTTTCTAAGACAAATTGTACATATCATCTTTACATATTTTTTTGGCAGAAGTATAGTTCTCAAGATTTCTTTTTACCTTTTTAGAAATCTCTTGAGTTCTGTATTTGAAGATCAAACATTTTATGTAGGTCTGGTTTTTTCATCAAGAATAGATGGAATTCATTTATTTCGTTAAATGTCCATCTTCTTCCCTGGAAAACGATGCTCATTCTTGCTGGGTAAATTATTCTTGGCTGCATACCAAGTTCCTTAGCCTTTCGGAATATCATATTCCAGGCCCTTCGTTCTTTTAATGTAGACACTGCTAGATCCTGGGTTATCCTTATTGTGGCTCCTCCATATCTGAATTGATTTTTTCTAGCAGCTTCCAATATTTTTTCCTTTGTCTGATGGTTCTTGAACTTGGCCACTATATTTCTTGGCGTTTTGATTTTAGGGTCCCTTTCAGTAGGTGATCGATGAATTTTTTCAATGTCTATTTTACCCTGTTTCCAAAACGTCTGGGCAGTTCTCTTTGATAATTTCCTGGAAAATAGTGTCCAGACTCTTTTTTCCCTCACATTTTTCAGGGAGTCCTATTATTCTCAAATTGTCTCTCCTGGATCTGTTTTCCAGGTCTGTTGTCTTTCTAATAAGGTACTTAACATTCTTTTCAATTGTTTCCTTTCTCTGGTTTTGCTTGACAACCTCTTGGTTTCTCCTTGAGTCATTCATTTCTACTTGTTCGAGTCTAATTTTTAATGATGTATTTTCTTCACTCACTTTTTTTATATCTTTTTGTAATTGTCCAATTGTGTTTTTAAGTGAGTTTTTTTTCTTCTATGGAATTTGTTTCCATTTTATTTTTTAGAGAGCTTATTTCTTTATCCAGCTCATTAATCCTGTTTTCCTTGGAGTTGTTTACCTTTTCTAGCTCACTAATCCTGTTTTCCTTGGAATTGTTTATCTTTTCCAATTCACTAATCCTGTTTTCCTTGGAGTTGTTTGACTTTTCCAATTCACTAATTTTGTTTCTCAATAATTTGATCTCTTTATCCACTCTGGATAACTTCTCCAGGCTCTCTTTCCAAGCTTCCCTTTCCTTTTCCCATTTCTCTTTTAGCTCTCTTGTGAGAGCCTTTTTGATTTCCTCTATGAGATTCTTTTGTATTGAGGAGCAGCTCATATCCCCCTTAGGGGATTCCTCTGGGGACAGTCTGTTTTTAGTCTCCTCAGTATTTGAAGTCTGCTCTCACTCCATACAGAAGCTGTCAATGGTTAGAGCCCTTTTGAATTTTTTGTTCATTTTGTCAAGAGCGGAATCGAAGAAAAACAAATTGACAAGAGAAACAATTGGTCTGTTTTGGGGGGATGGGGCTGGATGGTGTTAATGGGCTTCCTCTACAGACTGGGGGTAGGCCAGCAGAGAGACACTAACAGAAAAGTGATGGCTGCACCGAGTCTGCACTCTGAGGCTCTGAGAACACACTGAGTCAGTCCAGGTTGGGGTTGGGGGTGGCTGGGTTCTGAGAGAAGCTGGCTTTCTGGGGTTTTAATCTTCACCTCAGGTGTTTACACCCTCTTTGCTGCTCCTGGCTTGCTGCCAAGATGGAACATCCACACTGGGGTAAAAGTCTTTTCACTGAAATGGCAGAGATTGTACCTCTCCCCCCTCCCCTCTGAGCTGTGTGAGCCGTCTGTCTCACTCTGGCTGCCTGCCCTCAGTCTGTGCCCAGTCTGTTCAACCCTCCCCCGAGGAAATATGGACCTTCTCTGGCGAATTTCAAGGATGGCTTCTCTTGGTGATTATTTGTGGGTTTCTTTTCTGATCAAGCATTAATTCTGAGGCTTGTCATGAAGTAAGTCCTGAGAGAAAACACGGAGCTCAAGCAGCTGTCTGCCTCCACGCTGCCATCTTGGCCAGAAGTCTCCCAATATAATATCTGTGACCTTAAGGAACTCACTTCAAAGCCCTGGGCCTTAATTTCTTTATCCATGAAGAAGAGAGGATCTATTCCACCCCTAGATCTCCTTTCTAGGTCTAATTTTCTCTAAGATGTAATGCTCTCATCTGTAAAAATGGGAATAAAAACAGAATCTTCCTTACTAGGTTGTTGTAAAGATCAAATGAGACTAATTATGAAATGCTTTCTTAACCTTAAAGTACCTTTAAAGTGTGAGTTATTGTCATATATGTGTCCAGGAAGGAATTTCTGCTCATAGGTGATTTAGTAAATGTCCCATTGAATTGCTTGAGGAACTGATAAAGTTGGTGACTTGGTCCCATAACCAGTATGTATGAGAAGTGGGATTTAAACCCAAGTTTTCCTCACTGCAAGCCTAAAATCTTAAAACATCTTCTTCCTCCTCCTCTTTTTCTCCTTTTCTTCCTATTCTTCCTTCTTCTCCTTCTTCAAAGCAGAAGAGGAAGGCCCCTTTAGTATAAAGAACTTGTGGGGGGAGATAAACAAAGGCTTTCCAGGATGAGAAGGTATTGATAGACTGAGATCTTCCTTTGTGAAGGGTCCTTGATGGATAAGGGTAGATCCCCTAAATATGAGGTTATCAGAGAAAACCCTACTAAATTCTAATCCTAAGCCTTCAATCAACTTCTGGTCAACAGCATTTCTGCCATTATCCCGGCCAAAAAAAAATGTCAAATATTTTAAGTATGAGAATCAGAGAGAATGATAGCTTCATTGTTAAAAACAGAAAATTAGACAAGGAGGGTGGAGGGTTTTTTTAAGAGGAATAAAGATGGTTCTACCCAGGGCATATTGACTTTGAAGTGATAAATAAAATTCAAGGAGAAATTTAAAAGGTCTTCTATCTCCCAAGTTAGGAGTTACGCCCTGCCTATGGATGCTCAAACTGCCAGATTATTTTATAGTCTCAGCTAAGCAAATGTTGTACCTGAAGGTTTTTAGGTGGGCTCCAAAGTTCCCCTGGGAAGCTACTGAAGAATAAATATGAATAATATTGATTATTATTTATAGAATAAATATAAATAATATTGATTATTATTCATAGAATAAAAAATAGAATAAAGTTGTTTCTGCTGCTACCTCTGAAGATGATGAATGAGGCACCCACAAAGCATTGCAGGTTCCACCTTCATTTAGAAGAGATTTACCCCTATTCTTACAGCAAACTCCTTATCTCTCCACTTTAGGTCATCAATTAGTCATTCAACAGAAACTTATTAAATACTTCCCTATTGTGTGTTAGACACTGTGTGAAGTCCTGAACATATATGACAAAAGCAAAGCAGTCCTTAACCAAAGTGGGACTAATGCAGCAGGCCCCCCAATTTATCTCCCTACTCCAGTTCAGTCTCAGTGGCCAAAGTAAACTTCTAAAATAAATTCTAAAATATGTTGCTTCCTAATCAAAAACTACCTCCAAAATGAAATACAGGGTGTCCCAAAAATCTTAGTGCTAACACTCTACCAAGACTTAGGGGACACCTGTATAAACTCCTTTTCTTGGTACTTAAATCTATTCATAGCCTGAACCTTTCCCACTTTTCCATTATTTCTTGTACTTTATCTCCCTCCAGTCTCTCTTTGGACCAATCATACTGCTCTACTTGCTCGTTCTCACAAAGAATGCTTTATTGCCCATGGCCATGTCTTTGCACTACCTATAACAGGCCTTAGAATATTCTGCCTCCTCACCAGTCTCACAGAATCCCTCCCTTCCTATGAGGCTCTTCTTAATCAGTACATAAATACTGACTGATTGCCTACTATGTGGCAGGCCCAGTGTCAAGTGCTAGAGATACAAAATATGGAAAATATTATTTTTGCCCTTAAAAAATTCCTGGCCTAATGAAGGAGAAAATATAAAAATAAGTAGCTAAAAATGAATTATATGAAGATAAAAAATAAAATAACTAAGAAGGAAGATGCCTGAATTCAAAGGAATTAGGAAAGGCTTCTTGTAGAGTACTGGATTTTAGCTGGGATTTGAAGTAAACTAAGAAGGCCAAGAGATGGGGATGAGGAGGGAGAAAATTCCAGGGATGGATAGCCAATGAAAATACCAAGAGCTGAAAGGTGGAGTATCCTGTTCATGGAATAGTCAGGAGACCAGTATTACTGGATTAAAGAGAACCTGAAAATGCCCTGAATTGTCCTGATCCCTTCCATTAGGCTAAGGTTTCCTGCCTTATATTCTGTATGTATCTAGTATATTCTTCTTCTACTTGTATGTTGTTCTCCCCTTTTACAATGCAAGCTTCTTAAGAAAAAGGACTGTTACAATTTTGTTTTTATATATTCAATGTTTAGAACATAGTAGACACTTAATACCTAGTGATAGATTAAAGGAGCTTGCATTCTATCAGAAAAAATGACAAGGATACATTTGTCTATACCTATACATATGCATATACACATATATGAATATATATGTATTTATAAATTTCAATGACTATTCACCAATTTCAATCTACCCATAACTCTATCATCTGTATCTATCTTTACATATCTATCTTCCTACCTTATCCTAGTTCTATTTGTCTATCCATCCATCCTTTTATCTATCTATCTATTCATTTATTCATCTATCTAGCCATCTGTT
Source organism: Sminthopsis crassicaudata (assembly GCF_048593235.1). Taxonomy (NCBI): domain Eukaryota; kingdom Metazoa; phylum Chordata; class Mammalia; order Dasyuromorphia; family Dasyuridae; genus Sminthopsis; species Sminthopsis crassicaudata. The sequence goes on along the minus strand of NC_133617.1, from coordinate 42,494,622 downwards.
TATTCATGTAGCCATTCATTTATTTGTATTTCTAGCCACCCATTCCTTTATCTATCTATCTATCTATCTATCTATCTATCTATCTATCTATCTATCTATCATCTGTTTATCTATCTATCTATCCTATCTCTATTCATTAATCTCTGTCTATCCATCCATTTATCTGTCTGTCCATTTGTCTCTCTCTAGCCTGTCTATCCTTATTCATCTATCTTTGCCTATACATCTATCTTCCTATCCTTCTATCTCTCTCTCCATCTATCTCTGTCTACCCATTCATTTCTATCTCTCTATTCACCTAACTCTGCCTAGTTATCTATTTATCCATCGATTTATCTGCCTCTATTAATCTATTCCTGCCCATCTCATCCTCTCCTTATATCTATTTATCTTCCTATCCTATCCATCTATCACTAGCCAATCTTCAGCAACTTTCCTGAGAAATCTCCTAGGCCCATTCTCTGACCTCGTCACTCAGTCAGCCAATCGATGAGTATTTGTTAAGCACTTCTGCTACAAGTATTTAGAAAGTCCTGTTTCTGTCTCATCCCAGCCTTTCTGTGTTTTGGGGTAGGCAGTCATGCTTGTACAGCCTGATGCAGCATCTTCCCTGCTGCAGGCTGATAGACACAGTTCAATTCAGTATTCATTAGGTACCTGTTCTGCATAGGGCTCTCTGCTAAGCACTGGGGACATGAAGGAAACAGCTTGCAAAGCTCTTTGACCAGAGCAGAATGTACATGAAAGAGCAGAATATGAAATCAGTCTGTCAAGCTAGGTAGGAGTCAGATTGAGGAGGGCCTTAAGAAATCAGAACACAGGAGTATGTCTTTGATCCCAGAGACAATAAGGAACCACTGGAGTGTCTTGAGCCCTTATTCGAGCATTGAATAGAATTGGTCACATCTGAGTTTTAGGAATGTCATTTGGAAGTGTATAGAAGATGGATTAGAGGGGATAGAAAGCCCAGACACCAGAAGAAGAGAGTCCAATTGGGAAGTCACTGCAGAAGTAGAGTGAGTCAGGCTTGAACTTGGATGGAGACTGATTAAATACAGAGAAAGGAACTAATATCAGGTATCTTGTGGAAAGAGAATTGAGATTGGGAACTGATCAAATATGTGGGGGAAGGAGAGAGAAGAACCAAGGATGAATCCAAGGTCCCCAAATCCAGGGCCATGAAAAGCTTATAGATATAGTAGTAGAGGTGAATGTGGAATATATTGTGTTAATAAAAATCTAGGTTCTGGTGTTAGCTAGAACTGATGTTCTGTGTGACCTAGTGAAAGTTAAGTTCCCTTTCTGAGCTTCAGTTTCTTCCTTTATAATATAGATTTACCTGGCTTCTGTTCCTCATAAATACAATGAAAAATCACATAAATACAATGAAATAATGTCTATGGAAGCTACTTCTGAAATAAGTGCTGTAGAAACTATTGAGGCAACTAGGTAGACTCGGAATAAGAAAGATTCGGATTTGAGTCCTGCCTTGGACACTTAGCTGTGTGACCCAGAGAAGTCACTTAATCTTTCTCATCCTCAGTTTCCTCATCTATAAAATGGACATCATAATAGCTTCTATCACAAGGAGCTCCTTATGTAAATTATTGTGGGAATGCTATTATTTTAGGATCATAGATCCAGCATTGGAGGGAACTTTAGAGGTCATCTATCAAACCATCTCATGTCATAGGTTGGTTGATTAGCTCATTGTTGTTCAGTTTTTTTGTCTGTTTGTTTTGTTTTGATTTTTGGTTTTTGTTTGTTTGTTTTTGGCAAGGCAATCAGGATTAAGTAACTTGCCCAAGATCACATAGCTAGTGTCAAGTGTCTGAGACTGGATTTGAGGTCAGATCTTCCTGACAGAACTATTGCTGTATCCATTGGACCACTAGCTGTCCCTGTTTGTTCTTCATTCTTGAAGAGGACCAAAATGACATTACTACATTAGAGTCAAAGTATGGTATCTCTAACTGTGGCTGATCATAAATGAGAAAATTGAAACCTAAGAAGGTTAGAAATTTGGCTAAAGTTATATAGATAATTAGTGGCAGATCCCATGATTTTAATTTCAGCATTTCCCCCCATTTTATTATAAATATGAGCTTTTATATTCTCAAGGTTTGCCAGGATTGTCTTTACCTCACTCCTACTCTCAAAAAAATGTCATGCTTGTCCCTGGCTTCCTTTGGAAAAAAGGCTAGCCTTGGGGTGCTAGTCAGCCTATCTGAAACCTCTTCCCTGACATACCTCTGAGTGTGGCCATCTTATTTCCTGCCCAAGGCTGACTTCATCTACCATTCATGGGAAATACATAAAGACGATGGAGGCATTAAAAATAAATGGCCAAATAAAACCCTGAGGTGTAAACGGAATTCACTAAGCTTACATTGACTGCCAGGATGCAGGGAAGGCAGGGAGAGAAAATAAATTAGCATGACCTTAAAGTGGCTATCTAGTAACTCTAAGGAGGAAATATGACTGGGCTTTCTCTCTTTGTGTTCTTCACTGACTGCTTCTTTATAAACTGGAAGTAACATTCAAATCTAACTTCAGCTATAGATAGCTCCAATAGGGGTTGGGGCAGCCTGGATCTAGAGTTAGGGAATAGAAAGAGATAGAGTCATGTACTCAAAGGTAGATATATCAATTGATGATAAAAAGTGATCAAGATACAATAATGGCTCTTTTCTTAGTACAAGAATGGAAGAGGGAAAAAGAGAGATTCTTTCTTCTCCCCAAGACTTAGAAGGAAATGGAAAAATAAAAGAAAGGGGAAATAGGGCAGGGTATTAAAAAATGTTGTGGGCTAGAATTCAAGGAAATATGAGTCCCAGCTCTTCCAGATTCAGTGTGTGACTTTGCTAAAGTATCATTTTTTTCAATGAACTTGGATTTCCCATTTGGAAAATGGGGAGAGAGTTATATGGCAGTTTAAAAAATACTAATGTGCTTTTGGGGTATAATAATAGACATTTGGCTTCTAGTAATAAAGGAGACAATAATCCCTCTTTCTTCTGCCCTGATCAAAGCACATCAGGAATATTAAGATTAATTCTGAACACCATAGTTTAGGAAGGATAAGAATAAGCTGAAAAGTAACCAGTGTCAGAAAGCAATCATAACAGTGCAGAGTCTCATGTTCATATATGAGGATCCATTGAAGGAACTGAGAAAGAGGAAGCTTAGAGGAACATGAGAGTTGTTTTCAAGTATTTACATGTCTCTCATGTGGAAGAGGCATTAAATTATTCTGTTTGATCTCAGAAGATAGAACAAGGAGAGATGTGTAGACATTAGAAAGAGAAAAAATTAGTCTTTGATGTCAAGAAAACCTTTTGACTTTCAAAGGCTACCAAATGGAATGAGATGCTTTGGGAGGTAGTAGATTTCTTTTCCATAAAGGACTTTTAAACAAACTTATCAGTTGCTAGGGACATGGGAAGCTAGATGGCTCAATGAATAGAATGCCAAACTTGGAATCAGGAAGATCTGAATTCAAATCTGCTCTGAGTAACTAAGTAAGGGAACAAGCAGAGAAAGGCTCAGATGGGGATCTATATGTTACATCCCATCCTCTGTGAAAATTGTGGGTAGCTGAGGCAGCTAGGTGGTAAGGGGATGGAGCACCAGCCCTGAAATCAGGAGGACCTGAGTTCAAATCTGATCTCAGACCCTTAAGACTTCCTAGCTGTGTGACCCTGGGCAAGTCAGCCCCAATTGCCTCAGAAAAAAAAAAAAAGAAAAGAAAAGAAAAGAAAAAGAAAAAGAAAATTGTGGGTAGCCCCACCTTACTGTGTCTAGTCAGAAATCCATGTTATGTCAAACCTTTGAGGTTAAATTTCACCTATAAATTTGTCCATGGCCCATGACATCTTTGTTGTATCCCTTTGCTCACCACAGTTCTTCTGCCTCTTGGTGTCTTTCTCCTCCCTCCTCCCCCAAGCCTCCTAATATCTTTCCCCTCATCCCTTCCCCATGCATCAAGGTGAATTTAGCCCATCAGTTAAGTGCATACTAAGGGTATATGGAAGTATACCCTTTTTCCTGGTTAATTGTGAGTTCCACTAGGGAACTTGTCTCTTCCAATTTTTAAAACCATTTTGATGTGTAACTATCTGCTCTCCAACTATATTTCATATTTACCACTCCTGGTATCTATTGTATTTCTTCATTTTATCTATAATCTCTTCTCATAAATGAAATTACTTTTTAGCAAAGTGAATAATCATTGTAAACTGTTCAAATGACTGGACCCCAAGATTTGGGGCCTACATCAAACTCAAAACACTTGGTGCTGAATCCCAGTCACATCACTTGGAACTAGGAATTGCTACCCTGGACACATAAAAAGGATAGTTATACAAAGAGAAAGAGATCAAACTGTAAAAAATGTTTTTAGCACACTTCTTACCACATGGGTATTATATAAATGCTTTACCACCATCACACACACACTGCCAATCTTCCCCAATATGGCTGACCTGGGCACTTTCCTTAAAATGGAGGTTCTGGCAGGAACTGACCAGAGAAAAGGACCACAGGGACAGAATAGTCCCTCTTCCGAGGGGAGAGGGCTACTGGTTACTTGTGGTTTGAGAAGAAGGTTTAACTACTGATGATATTTACATAGCAAATCATTCAGATCACATTTTCTATTGATGGATCAGCATTACCTATCTGTTTTCAAAGAGACAGTATATATTTTACTTTATCAAATAAAGGGATCCCCTCTTCAGTCGCAGATAGAGCATACTAGAGGCAATATGGTACAAAGAGTAGAATATTGAATTTCAAAATGGAAAGACCTGAACTCATCATCTATGTCTAGTATTTCCATGGACATGCATATACCCCAGAACTCTTCTCCCTCACCCCCACATCCAGTTAGTTTCTGAGTCTTATTGACACTACTTTCCTAATGCCCCTATTATCCATTCCTTTCTTTTCACTCGTATAATCACCAGCATCCCCTCTCATCTGGACTATTCCAATTGCCCACTTTTTGGTTTCCTTCCCTCAAGACTCTTCCTTCTGCTATCTATCTTCCACAACCTGCCCAAATGAGATTCCCACAGTTCTAGCCATGTTACAAAGTTTTCTCCCTACATTCACGCATTCCTTCCTCTAGAAAGCAAGAATATAGGTTAAACATGTGCAATTCATTTAAACATATTACCACATTTATAATGCTGCACAAGAAAAATAAGATCAAAAGGTGGAAAATGAGAAAGAAAAAAGCAAGCGAGCAACAACAAAAAGGTGAAAATATTATGTTGTGATGCACATTCAGTCCCCATAGATCTCTTTCTGGATGCAGATGGCTCTTTCCGAAACAAATCTGTTGGAATTGGTCTGAATTGCCTCATTGTTGAAAAGAGCCAAATCTATCAAAGTTGATCATCACATGATCTTGTTGTTGTATACAATGTTCTCTTAGTTCTACTCATTTTACTTAGCATTAGTTTATGTAAGTCCTTCCAGATCTTTCTGAAATCATCCTGCTATCATTTCTTATAGAACATAACATTCATATACCATAACTTATTCAGCCACTCTCCAACTGATGAGCATCTATTCAGCCACAAAAATGCCTGCTCCAAATATTTTTGCAAATGTGAGTCCTTTTCCATTTTTATGATCTCTTAGTGTAAGCAAAGGCACTGCTGGATCAAAGAGAATGCACAATTTTATAACCTTTTGGGCATAGTTCCAAATTGCTTTCCAGACTGGTTGGATTAGTTCACAATTCCACCAACAAAATATATTAATATATTTTCCCACATCCCCTCTAACATTTAACATGATCTTTTCCCGTCATCTTAGGATGGCCTCAGTTGTTTTTGCTTTTTCTTCTCCAAATATAATTGGAAAAGGACAAACATTTCCTTAAGGGTAAACTATCTGCCAGATACTTTATGAATATTATCTCATTTAATTCTCACAACAACGCTATTTTACAGTTGAGGAAACTGAGACAGACATCAGTTAAATGACTTGCCCAGGGTCACACAACTAGCAATTGTCTGAGGCTGTATTTGAACTCAGATCATCCAGACTCTAGGTCTAGAGTTCTATCCACCAATTGGCTGATCTGCTTTAGTAGTGTTCTCTATTTACCTGTTTTGGTTTTGGCTCCCCCTAAGGTAAAGAAAATCTCTTTGAAAATGGAGATTTATCTTTTTCTTATCTCTCCTACTAGGTATCTAATAAATGTTTTTTGGATGGGACCAAAGGGCCAAGGAACCAAAAATTCCTCAAGTATAACCTTTGTTCTGCTAGTGGGAAAATATAAGGAAGACTTTAGACTGCACTTACAAGATTTGGACAGCTACTCATCAGGCTGCATGATACTTCTGGCAAAAGCCCATTTGTTTTTTCTCCTGTCGCAGCGCTGAGTCAGTGGCTCTGTGGAGGAACAAGAGGTTCATTTCCGTCTTAGGCTCATCAGCCATCCCGTCAGTAAATCCGAGTCTCCCAGCCCTCACCCCCCCTCCTTTATTGATGATGATGTGAAAGACAGAGTGAACACAGCTTCATTTTCGGGGCTTGGGTTGAGATGCCTGTCTCGACAGTCAGGAAAAATTACCTTTCAACTTGCAAACTCTGCATGTACGATCGGAGAGCAATTGAAAATGAATAAATCTGAGCTCCCACAATGTCATCTTAATAGAATTGCTTTTCTGACTGTTAAGTGCACTTTAAGTGAATGATAAAAGAAAATAGCAATTTATATTGGAGGATACAGGTATCTTCCAAAGCAGTCACCTCTTTTTAACTCACCTCTTCTCCCTGCAGCTGGTCTGCTTACTTTAAAATAAATAATGATATTTTAAGAATTAAACAAGGAGAAGGCTCTTTGAAAAGACTGGAAATAAGTAAGCAAAATTGAGAGGCTTGTCATTGGCTCTGTTATGCCATCCACAATCCTAGCAAAGGTGAACTTGAGGGTGCTTCTTGAATTTTCCAAGGACCAAGTAGGTTGGATGAAGCTAGGAGTGCATTTTCTGCCTGAGGCCTTTTTCTTTTAGCCAAGTCCCTGTTTGGCAGCTGAGCAAATTTATAAGATGGCGAAATTAGAACTAGAAGAAAATCTTCAACCTCCTTTTCTTACAGGTAGGGAAATAGAGAGCCATAGGGGTTGAGTCACTCACAACAAAGTGGTGCTGACATCTGAACTCACAGCCCCTCTATCAAAATCCAGGGCTTCTTTCAAGAAAGCTTTGTGATCTCCCACATCATCCCTATTCTTTGACTCCTGTTCCTTTTTGGGGTGCCCTATAGCCAACCCTCCCCACCTAATTCAAAACTTGCTTGACCTAATACCACATCCTGGTATTCCCAGACCATCTTTCATGTGTTTTACTTACCAGGTGGTATTACTGCCCTAAAATTAGCCTAGGGTTAATTTTGTTTTGTCATGAAAACCAGATAAGTCTCAGGCTCACTCAATCATGAGTGCTATCCAACACTGGTAGTGCTGATAGAAAGTGGGTCAAGGGACAACAAGGTTTCCATGCCTATCAAAAATCTCTATCCCAGTCAGTTTCTTTCTACTTGTGATTGTCAGTCTTCCTCTCATTAGTCTAAAAGCATGACCTACATGTCCTGTGTGCATTTCCATATCAAGCAATTGATTTGAGCCCCTTCCTAATGGGAAATCACAATCTTCTTATCTTCCCTACTTAATTTCCATTCTGTTCAGTCTTATTATTAGAGAAGTAGACTAGAGATTAGTGTAGACTAAAGAAACAATAATTAAACAATAGTGAAAGAGTAGCTCTGATATTTATTACCTGTGTGACCTTAAATAAGTAACCTCCTCAAATGCAAAATGAAGATGTTGGACTAGGACTATAATTTCCTGTCCAGCTCTAAATCTATAGCCCTTTAATCTTCCAAAGACAAAACAGTATAACTACCATTATAGGCTCTAAAATTGGGGTTCTCCAGATTCATACAGATCTTCACTAGTATAAAGACTGGTTCCAACTCTTAGAGCTTATATAGTCCCAAGTCTTCTTATAGCTTACTCAGAGTGGAATAGAAGCAATATTACCCTATTCTAATTTTGTTCCTTTTACCAGACTTCAATTGGAGTGATATCCACTCAGTCCCATTAATACATATAAAATCCATTCAAATAAATGAACATATGTAAAGCACTTTGCAGATATTAAAGTGCCTTATAAGTGCCACCTATTAGCTGGTAATTATTTTAGCTAGCTAGATTATTTGAGGAAATTTTTGATCTAGAGTGACTCAAATGATCTCAAGCTACTGATCAATGGCAGCCAAAAGCATTCCGAATTCAGACACCTGCACAAGCTGACATTGTCTTCCTGGACTTCAGTTTCCTTGTGTATTTACACAGGTCTAGATCAAGGGTACAATAGATCACATTGACAATCTGGTGAAATATTTAAACCCTTTCTCACAATATTTTCAAGTGCATAAGAAAACATATATAGGATTACAGTGGAAATAATTATATTAAAGTACAGTGATATAAGAATGTAATGGAATATTATTGTGCCATAAGGAATGATGAAATGGATAATTTCAGAAGGAACTGGGGAGACCTTTAGGAAGTAGTGCAGAGTGAAATAAGCAGAACTAGTAGAATAATTTATAGCATGCTAATATTTTAGAGAAAAATAACCTTCAGAGATTTTGGTTCTTTTATCAGCACAATGATGAACGGAGTCCAAAAGAATACATAAAATACATTCCACTCACCTTATGGCAGGGAGATGATGGACTTAAAATGCAGAAAAAGGAATACATTTTCAGACAAGATATGTCTGTTGAATTATGAGTCATATTTCAAGTGATTTGTTTTTCTTTTTCTTTTTTAGTGCTCATGAAGAAGGCAAGAGAACGTACAAGAAGGGACTGATTAAATTGTAAAATTTGATACTGGAATTTTTTTTTAATGAACTATTGTAAACAAATAGAGCAGGGCAGCATGGTGGTACAACAGGGTAGAGACAAGATTGCATAGTAGACAAGTATATGTCTAAGCTTTTCCTAGTTTTCCCTCAGATCAACACCAAATCAAGCCTGTGAATTGGATTTGGAGTGACATTTGGAATGTAACAAATTTCCAATAGAAAACATTTTGGAATAAATTCAGAAAAGGTCTGTTTCAATGTGGGGGAGCTCAGACTCAGCACAGGGACCAAGGGTAGTATGGCTTCTATGTACTGAGGGAGATTCTACCAGGAGTCTCTTAGCAAAAATACAGCAGCACTGGCTACTTTATTCAAAAGCCAGTGGATCAGCAGATTAACTGTGAAACATCCAACACAACTTCAAAAGGCAAATAATGAGCCCTTGAAACCCAGAATAACATAGAACTTAGCCATGCCAACCTAGCACTAAGGAAGTCAACAGCAACAGTTCCAGGGTAGTGTGAAGCTGTTGTTGCCTGTATAGAAAGCTTGGGACAATCTCCCCTTTGCCCTAAGAGTAGACCTCAACCTTTTAAAATGAGCAAAAAAGCAAAAAGAATTCTGACTATAGCTAGCTTTTATGGAGACAGAGAAGAACAGATCTCAAACCCTGAGGATACTAAAGGAAAATCATCTGCAGATGAAGCCCCAAAGGGTGATATGAGTTGGTCCCCACATTACAAGGCTCTCTTGGAAGAGTTAAAATGGGATCTTAAAAGAGAGTTAGAAAAAAATGGAGAAAGGAATTGAGAATTTTAAGAGTTTAGAAAAGGAAATACAGAAATTATCTGAAGAAAACTCCTTTAAAAACAGATTTAGGGAAATGGAAAAAGCATATGACTCCTTACAAAATAGATTTGATGAGGGGGCAGCTAGGTGGCGCAATGGATAGAGCACCAGCCTTGAATTCAGGAGGACCTGAGTTCAAATCTGGTCTTAGACACTTAACATTTCCTAGCTGTGTGACCCTGGGCAAGTCACTTAACCCCAGCCTCAAAAAAAAAATAGATTGATGAAATAAAAAAACATTTAACTCTTTACAAAAAAGGCACCAACTTATTGAAAAACAGAATTTGTGAAACAGAAAAAAAAGCCAATGGACAAAACAACTCATTTAAAAGTTCAAGTGGCCAAATGCAAAAGAAGATTTAAAAAGCTAACTAAATAAAATAATTCACTAAAAATTAGAATTGAACAAAAGGAAGTGAATGACTCAATGAGACATCAAGAATCAATCGAACAACATGCCTGTCATATTGGCAAAGATGACAGGAAAAGATAATGACAAATGTTGGAGGGGATGCAGAAAAAACTGGGACATTGATGCATTGTTGGTGGAGTTGTGAACAGATCCAACCATTCTAGAGAACAATTTGGAACTACACTCAAAAAGTTATCAAATTGTGTATACCCTTTGATTCAGAAGTGTTACTACTGGGCTTATATCCCAAGAGATATTAAAGGGGAAGAGACCTGTATGTGCCAAAATGTTTGTGGCAGCCCTTTTTGTAGTGGCTAAAAACTGGAAAATGAATGGATGCCCATCAATTGGAGAATTGTTGGATAAATTGTGGCATATGAATGTTATGGGATATTATTGTTCTATAAGAAATGACCAGCAGGATGAATACAGAAAGGCTTGGAGAGACTTATATAACTATGCTAAGTGAAATGAGCAGAACCAGGAGATCATTATACACTTCAACAACATTACTGTATGAGGATGTATTCTGATGGAAGTGAATATCTTCGACAAAGAGAAGATCTAATTCAGTTCCAATTGATCAATGATGGACAGAATCAGCTATACCCAGAAAAGGAACACTGGGAAATGAGTGTTTGCATTTTTGTTTTTCTTCTCAGGTTATTTTTACCTTCTAAATCCAATTCTCCCTGTGCAACAAGAGAACTATTCAGTTCTGCATACATATATTGTATCTAGGATATACTATAACTATTTAACATACATAAGACTGCTTGCCATCTAGGGGAAGAGGTAGAGGGAGGGAAGGGAAAAGTTGGAACAGAAGTGAGTGCAAGTGATAATGTTGTAAAAAATTACCCAGGCATATGTTCTGTCAATAAAAAGTTAGAATAAAAAAAGAAAGAAAGAAAGAAATTTATAGAGATATCTTAAGTAGATCTGTACACCCATGGAATATATATTTCCTCTTTTTAACATGTGAAACTATTCCTAAAACATTAGTTTTGGAAGCAAATAAAATTTGTCTATTTGTGTTTAAAAAAGAAAGAAAGAAAAGAAATGACCATCAGGATAAATACAGAGAGGCTTGGAGAGATTTACATGAACTGATGCTAATTGAAATGAGCAGAACTAGGAAATCATTATACACTTTAACAATAATACTATATGAGGATATATTCTGATGGAAGTTGATATCTTCAATAATGAGAAGATACAATTCTATTCCAAGTGATCAATGATGGACAGAATCAGTTGCACCCAGAGAAAAACCATGAAAATGAATGTGGACTACTTACATTTTTGTTTTTCTTCCCAAATTATTTTTGTCTTTCTGAATGCATTTTTTCTTGTGCAACAAAAGAACTGTACAGATGTGTACACATATATTGTATTTGAGATATTCTTTAACATGTTTAACATGTATGAGACTTCCTGCCATCTAGGGGAATGGGTGGAGGGAAGGAAGGGAAAAGTTGGAACAGATGTGATTGCAAGGGACAATGTTGAAAAAGTACCTATCATGTGTTCTATCAATAAAAAGCTATAATAAAAAAAAAAATCAGTCAAACAAAACAAAACAAAAAAATGATAAAATAGAAGAAAATGTAAAATACCTCATTGGAAAAACAATTGATTTGGTAAATAGATCTAGGAGAGACAACCTAAGAATTATTGGACTTCCTGAAAACTTCTATGAAAAAAGAGCCTAGCAGGATACAAAATAAATCCACATAAATCCTCGGCATTTTTATATATCACAAACAAAATGCAACAGCAAGAGATACAAAGAGAAATTCCATTCCAAACAAATGTTGAGAGTATAAAATATTTGGGAATCCATCTACCAAAGAAAAGTCAGGAATTATATGAGAAAAATTACAAAACACTTGCCACAAAAATAAAATCAGATTTAAATAATTGGAAAGACATTCAGTGCTCTTGGATAGGCCGAGCGAATATAATAAAGATGACAATACTCCCCAAACTAATCTATTTATTTAGTGCTATACCAATCAGACTCCCAAGAAACTATTTTAATGACCTAGAAAAAATAACAACAAAATTCATATGGAAGAATAAAAGGTCAAGAATTGCAAGGGAACTAATGAAAAAAAACTCAGAGGAAGGTGGTCTAAGTGTACCTGATCTAAAGCTATATTATATAGCAGCAGTCACCAAAACCATTTGGTATTGGCTACGAAATAGACCGGTAGATCAGTGGAACAGATTAGATACAAAGGACAAAAAAGGGTACATCTATAGCAATCTAATCTTTGACAAACCCAAAGATTCCAACATTAGGGATAAAAATTCATTATTCGGAAAAAACTGTTGGGAAAACTGGAAATTAGTATGGCAGAAATTAGATATGGATCCACACTTAACACCATATACCAAGATAAGATCAAAATGGGTCCATGATTTAGGCATAAAGAGGGAGATAATAAATAGATTAGAGGAACAGAGGATAATCTACCTCTCAGACTTGTGGAGGAGGAAGGAATTTATGACCAGAGGAGAACTAGAGATCATTATTGATCACAAAATAGAAGATTTTGATTACATCAAACTAAAAAGTTTCTGTACAAACAATACTAATGCAAACAAGATTAGAAGGGAAGTAACAAATTGGGAAAATATTTTTAAAAACAAAGGTTCTGACAAAGGTCTCATTTCCAAAATATATAGAGAACTGACCATAATTTATAAGAAACCGAACCATTCTCCAATTGATAAATGGTCAAAGGATATGAACAGACAATTCTCAGAGGAAGAAATTGAAACTATATCCACTCACATGAAAGAGTGTTCCAAATCACTACTGATCAGAGAAATGCAAATTAAGACCACTCTGAGATACCACTACACACCTGTCAGATTGGCTAAGATGACAGGAACAAATAATGACAAATGTTGGAGGGGATGTGGGGAAATTGGGACACTAATACATTGCTGGTGGAGTTGTGAAAGAATCCAGCCATTCTGGAGAGCAATCTGGAATTATGCCCAAAAAGTTATCAAACTGTGCATACCCTTTGACCCAGCAGCGCTACTACTGGGATTATATCCCAAAGAAATACTAAAGAGCGGAAAGAGACATATATGTGCCAAAATGTTTGTGGCAGCTCTTTTTGTAGTGGCTAGAAACTGGAAGATGAATGGATGTCCATCAGTTGGAGAATGGTTGGGTAAATTGTGGTATATGAAGGTTATGGAATATTATTGCTCGGTAAGAAATGACCAGCAGGAGGAATATAGAGAGGCCTGGAGAGACTTAAATCAACTGATGCTGAGTGAAATGAGCAGAACCAGAAGATCACTGTACACTTCAACAACAATACTGTATGAGGATGTATTCTGATGGAAGTGGAAATCTTCAACATAAAGAAGATCCAACTCACTTCCAGTTGATCAATGATGGACAGAGGTAGCTACACCCAGAGAAGAAACACTGGGAGGGGAATGAAAATTGTTAGCACTAATATCTGTCTGCCCAGGTTGCATGTACCTTCGGATTCTAATGTTTATTGTGCAACAAGAAAATGATATTCGCACACATGTATTGTACCTAGATTATATTGTAACACATGTAAAATGTATGGTATTGCCTGTCATCGGGGGGAGGGAATAGAGGGAGGGGGGGTAATTTGGAAAAATGAATACAAGGGATAATATTATAAAAAAAAAAAATATATATATATATATATATATATATATATATATATATATATATATATATATATAATAAAAAAAAAAAAAAAAGAAAGAAAAGAAAAAAGAGCCTAGACAACATCTTTCAGGAATTCAAAGAAAATTGCCTAGATGTCCTAGAACCAAGGGGGACTGGAATTAAAAATTAGTTTCAGACAATTAATAGTTATTTGACTCTGGACAAGTTACTGAAACGCAAATGCTCCTCCCAAAAATAGAGTAAATTTTTTAAGTTCCCAGACTCCAAGTTAAGAATTCAATTCTTTCTAAGGTCCCTTTTATTTCCTGTAGTTTAGGATATCCAAAAAAAGAAAGACTGGGCATACAATCCTAGAATAAAGGACTTTGAATGCCCTAAAGGAATCCTTATTCCTTCTTCTTCTATTGGCTGAAATATACACAAGTTTCCTAAGTTCTTCAATTTGTTCAGCATCCCAATTATGTTAACTTGAGGCAGTGATGCCAATGGGTCATTAACTTTAACAATGTCAGCCATTCTCACTATTACATTTCCATTAATTAGCTTACACATACGAGTATTTAACAGAACACTTCACTTTGATGAATTTACTAATGTTTTTTGGAAAAGAAAAAAAACAATTGGAATCTTGAGGCTCATGCTTGTGCAGAGTGAACTTCCAGATGGGTAGGCTAGCATTGTTGTGTGGAGGATGTGGACAGGGGATGGGGAGAGAGGTGAAGGAATGATGAACTGAGAAGGAAAAAACTTTGTCTGGAATCAACCTAAGCTAGCCCTTTCTGAGCTGGAGTCTGCTTTATGCCTTTATATCTTTTGCCTTTAAACTGAGTAGGAGGAAGGCACCCAGAGGGAAAATTTATAGCAGCTTTAAAGTATCACACATGCAGTGGACACTCCATAAATGGTGGGGGGTGATGATGTTTGTATCTCTTGAAGTTTAGTGGAGAAATAGCATACAGAGATTATGCTTCCACAGTGAGAGACAAATGAAAAATTGCCCAGTACCTCAGAAGTCCAGAATATCTGAATGGAAAGGGATCTTGGAGATTCAACTCCATTTCTACCTTTTCATTTTGTTAAAGAGGAAATAGAGCTTACAAAGGTAAAAGTTTTCATAAAATCAGAAACTAGAAGTTGGAAGGGATCTTAGAAACTATTGAGAATGGCCCCTTTATTTTACATATAAAGAAACTAAGTCCCGGAGAATTTGAGTAACCTGATTAAAGGTCCTGCAGATAATAAGAAACAAAATTAGGATTTGTGGGAGATTGATTAATGACATCAGAGTTTAGCCCTGAAATAAGGAAGACTTGTCCTTGTATATACTTGCTATGTGAACTTGAACAAATACTTAAGTTCTTTGTACCTCAGTTTCCTCATATAGTCACCAATAAAGTAGAAATTATTTTATGGAGAACTCACACAGGACAAGTGTTCATAAGGTGGTCAGAAAAAGCAATACAAGAACACTCTCAAGGTATCTCTCTCTCTCTCTCTCTCTCTCTCTCTCTCTCTCTCTCTCTCTCTCTCTCTCTCTCTCTCTCTCTCTTTTTTTTTTTTTTTTTTTACTGAGGCAGTTAGGGTCAAGTGACTTGTCCAAGATCACACAGCTAGGAAGTGTTGTGTCTGAGGCCAGACTTGAATTCAGGTCCTCCTGACTTCAGGGCAGATGCTCTCTACTCACTGCACCACCTCACTGCCCCGGAATCTCTTAAGAACATAGTGATGCCATTTTGGCCCTCTTCAAGAATGAAGAATGATGACCAATCAACTAAGAAGTATATGAGCTTCCAAGTCCTCCAAAGTCTACATCTATGATCTAATGAACCCTTGCTCTGAAATCCTTTCCAACCAGTTGTCTATTCCCTGCATATTTTTCAAATTTTGCCTTGATTCACTGGGGCATCCTGTTTACTCTGAAATTAAAAATTGGAATATATTTTATTTTCCTAGATTTTTTTAGGATCCTGTTTATTGTTTTTAATTGTTTCTCTCCTTTGAATACATCTTGCCTAAGGAACAAAAGACATTTTACTAATTTAGCTCTATTTCTTCTTGGACAAATTGTTTTTGAAAAGTAATGTTTGTGATTTATATCCACTGAAAAAGTTAATAAACATGATTGTTAACTCAAAGGTTGTTAACTTTCCTTTAAGAAAAGTCTTCTAGAAAGCAAAAAGAAGTGGTTTCAGACTCTTTGGAATATAAGTAGGACAATCATTTGCCTTAGTTCCATGTCCAGGAGCTAAGAAGAAAAGAGATTCTAAGCATAAAAGAAGGAAATCCAATTCAATTCAAGTCAAGTCAAACTAATATGTATTAAAGCTTTCTTCTCCCTCACTCACCAACATCTATAGTTGCAATCTCGAAATAGCTAAATGAATTTTCTTTGCCCTTGCTAGTGGTTATTAAGAATGGCAGCAAAGTCTCCATGTATACAGATAAGTACAAAGTAATACAAAATAATTTTAAGAAGAAAAAATTAATAAAGGTAGGGGTGGATGATCAGAAAAGGCCTTACGTAGAAGCTAGTACCTAAGCTATGTTTGGCAATTTTTCTATTAAAATTTCCATAGGGACAGTTAGGTGTACACTCAATAGAGCACTGGTCCCAGAGTCAAGAAGTACTAAACTCAAATCCAGCTTCAGATACTTACAAGCTGTGAAAATCTGAGCAAGTCACTTAACCCAATTGCTTTAAAAATTAGTATTTCTATCCCAAATGGTCATCATTTCGCATAGGAGGAGAAAAATAAGTTGGGAAGGAATAGAAGATGAGAAAGCTTCTCATTTGACAGGTAATACAGCACAATGGAAACAATTATTGATTTGGAATCCAAAGGTCTGGGTTCAAATCTAGAATTTACCAAGTATGACTTGTATGACCTTGAACAGAGCACAGAAACTTCATGGACCTCAGTTTCCTTATCTGTAAAATGAGGGCTTCTGACTACATAATCCCTAAAATCCTATCTAGCTCTAAGTCAAGGAATCCTATGACTCATTTCCCCTTTGAGTCACTTACTTTCTTAGTGTCCATTCCCTCCTCCACAAATAGTATGTGAGAACTTTAGATAGATGCTGTGCATTGATGAGTGTAAAATAATTAGAGCTATTTTAGACTCTACAAGGAATTTCTTAGTCCTCTTGGATTTTTCAGAAAAAGGGGTTTCACAGGAGTACTGTCTTGAGAATCAAAGATCTGGAAGTGGACAATACAGGTTAGCAATTAAAGGAAGTTAGTATATCTCTGGATATGTTGGCAGTGTAGGCAGGTAGCTTGTGTTTGCCTTAATAGGAATCATACAGATAAACCTCTCCATGGGAGCTGAGGAAAGATCATCACAGAACCAATCTAGCTTAAGACCACTTAATTATTAGGATTTGTCAACTTTACACTTTTCCCACTCAAGAAGGCTCTAACAGAGTTCTTTTGCTATTTTCCATGTACCTTTAAAATGACCTTTATCACCTCACTACTGTGGCACAATGAAAAAAATAGTGAATGAAGAGTCAAAGGATCTGGGTTTATAATCCCCATACTGTCATTACCTGGGAGACTGGCAATCTTATTTTTGTCATTTGTAAAATGAGGGGGGTAACCCTTATTAAAAGATGAAATGGTCTTTAAGATCCATTTAAACTTTAGATATGTGAATCTATAATGTTCTCCTTTCCTCTATTTGTCAGGGATTACAAAGAATATCTATATAAATAAAGTCACTCTTTGTTTTCCAGTGCCTAGTATAGTGCCTGACACATATCAGTCACATAATAATTCATTTTTGAGTGAATAAGGAAAACTCCATTTATGTTACATATCTTTGCTAGTTTTAAGTGACTCTGTTATCCTTGTAATCAAACATTGCCTAAAATAAGTATAAGGGTTGTGATGTCAACCTCCACACCAATTGTAATAAATTGTCACTGTCGCCAGTAGCAGCATCCACTAGAGCTCATAACAGTGTATTTAGAACAGCAATGGCATTGTCTGCATCAGGAGTTAAAAGATATACTGAAGAAAAATTAGACAATGCCAAGAAAAATAGATGTAGGACTTTACAAGGGCATCAATGGTTGGATCCTAATAAAGAGCTAAAGGATATTTCACAAATAACCTTCAGGAAGCAAGAGTTATTACTTTACCCTTTGGGAGCAGGTTTTTGTAAAGTTTATCCTGCCCTTACTAGGAACCTTGTATATGTGAGGAGAGAGTGAATCCCGAATTTTAAGGAAATTTTCTGCAAGAACTCTTTAAAATACTTTCTAAGGGCTACTTAACTCTGGCTGATAATTAAAGGGGTGCACATCGATGGGGGCTTACAAATGACAATTGAAGAAATTCTTGTCTTTCATAGTTACCGCTAGAACTCTGATGAAAGAAATATCTCTGGGAGACTTAGCTTAAGGAATTATGGAAATATCCTTAAAGAGGATCTATCCATACATTATAAAGTTGCCTAGTAGTACATATATCATAACCTGTTGTGATTGCTGACTCCATATGCCATTCCTAATAACTTTGGCAATAAATAGGGAGAAGCCTTAGGGAATTGTGCAAATCCTCTCTGTTGTTCTTATAAATATGATATCCCCAGAGCAGATTTCTGATGCTCCTGCTTTTCTAAATGCTGTCCCTGCCTTTGGAATTTGGGAGTTGAGAGAACATGGAAATGAACTTTCTTTCTTTTTTTGGATTTCCTTGCCACCAGTGATCTTCACAAGGAATTCTGGGCCAGGATAAAAGCTCCATCCAACTCCGACTACTTATCTGAACCTCTGGTATCTGAGAAATTGGCCTCTATACTCTCGATAATCCTTGCTACAAGAGACCTGACTATCAATGTTTTTGCTTACCTGCCTTAAATTTCACTGGGAGCCAATTTCCAAGTTGGGGTGGTGCTCTGGTTGTGAGGAGGAGCAATGTTACTGCAGGAGCATAGAATTTGGGGGCTGGTGATATAATTTTGTTCTCTGAAAAGTGATTCACCTGAAATTTCCTCTAAGAATGGCCTTGAGCAAATCTGCTCCTGCAAGGACAAAGACCAGAGAATGTTGGGACTTACCAGGGTATCAAATGCAAAATTAATTGACTCATTAACCTTAATCAACTTGCTTTTAATTATCAAGGTCAGATGCACAAATGGATTTGGATGCTTGTTTTCAACTTACTCAGAAGCTGAGCTGCAAGTAAACCTTGCAGCCAATGATTCCTTGTATATAAACACAATTCCCCTTGATAAAACTGAAGGTGAAAAAGAAAAACAGCCATATTGGTATCTGCAGGAGAGAATTGGACATGAATTTGGAAAGATGGGTCTAAGTTCCTTTTTGATCACTTATCAACT
Source organism: Sminthopsis crassicaudata (assembly GCF_048593235.1). Classification (NCBI taxonomy): domain Eukaryota; kingdom Metazoa; phylum Chordata; class Mammalia; order Dasyuromorphia; family Dasyuridae; genus Sminthopsis; species Sminthopsis crassicaudata. The sequence goes on along the minus strand of NC_133617.1, from coordinate 42,475,422 downwards.
GTATAAGTTTGGACAAGTCAACACAACTACTTTAGGCCTTAAGTTTTCTTCCTTTACTTCCATCTCTTGAGCAGTCTAGAACACAGGATGGAGGTGACTTGTAAATCTGAAAACTCATTTCTATGTGAATTATTGTTTTAAGAACAGGAGGAAGAGTGAATCTTGAACACTTTCTCAGAGTTTCCTCTAGTGAAATGGGTATACATAAGAGAAGACTACCCATGAGACCATACTCAGAAAGATTTAGGTTCTAAGAGGGCTTAACAAATCTCAGTTTTTTCCTGGAACCTTAAATAAACATTCACCCCAGACTAAGTATAAATGAATTGCTATTACTCTTTGTCTTTTAATTTTATTAAAATATTTAAGTGACTTAGCCAGTCATACAGCTAGTAAGTGCCTGAGGCTGAATCTGAATTCAGATCCTCCTCACTCTAGGACTTTATCCATTCTATCTTCTGTACTACCCACCTACCCCTATTTACCATTTTTTCCCCTTAATCTTGCACACCTGCTTCAAATGGCTACAATCCTCCAGATACAACTGTGTGCTAAGATTATTTCTCCATTTTAGTTATTCGTTTCACTGTTTTTCTTAGACACAAAGATGTTTCTTTTAAATCATCCAGAATCTTTCTAATTTTAGTCTAAATACTTCTCGAGCAATTTAGAGATAAATAAGTTTTAGCAGTTCCATTAGATAGCAAAAGCCCAATCAATGGCCTTCCTCTTGCCAAAGATCCTAAATGCAAGAATCTTTTGGTTTTCTTAAATTTTCTTGCAACTTCCTCCCCACCCCCATGTATTGATTTAAGCTCATCTTCTTTAACTTCCTGGTGGAATGTAAGGTCCTTAAGAACAGAAATTGTTTTTCATCATTGTTTTATCTCTATTACTCAACAGAATGCCTTGTACATGGCAGATAATTAATGCTTGTTGTATTAAATTGAAATGACTTGGTCTTATGACACACAGATTCAGATTCCTTCATTATTGCTCACTAGATTTTTGATCTTTGGAGATTTGCTTCAATGATTGGAGATTCACTTTCCTTATCCATAAGAAGTAGACAATAATACCATCTCTGCTTTCCAGATTGAATAGTTGCAAGAAAAGTAAAATATAAGGACCAATTTAAAAATGAGTAATATGATAATCAAAAGAGAAAAACATTTTCTGTTTTTATTTCAACCTTCTCATATCTGCCAAATTGTTTCTCATGTAACACAGATATCCCCAAGTCTACTCTTATTCAAAAATCAGTGATGTCTCCCTCTTGTCCTTAGGATAAAATATAGACTTTTACTTATAATCCTTCACATCTGACTCCCATGTTCATTTGTTCTCTTATTTTGGTTCTAATGGCAAAGATATATCCTGTTTTATCTGAAGAGAAATCATCAACTAAAATATTTAAAAAGAAATATAAAAAAGATAAAATACAGGTAACAAAAGTTTAATGAATAGTGTGGTCTACCAGAAGAGTATTAGGAATGGTAAAGTTCAAAATGAATTTGACTGAAGGGAAATGAAGGACAACAACAATTAATCAATGAATAGACATGAAGCCTCTAGTATGTGCCAGATAAGATGCTAAGTGCTATGACATAAAAAGAGGCAAAAAACAATCCATTTTGAAGAATTAACAATAACAAAAATTTAAATTTTATTGGGAAAAAAGGAGGATCAAATCAGGTTATTGAGCATCATTTCTTTTTATTATTATTAACGTTTTCTTTTTCAAAATATATGCATAAATAATTTTCAACATTCAACCTTTCAAAACCTTATATTCCAAATTTTTCCCTCCCTTCCCCCCACCCTCTCCCCAGATGGCAAGTAATCCAATATATGTTTAATATGTGCAATTCTTTTATACATATTTTCACAATTATCATAAGCATCATTTCTTAAGCATCTTCTACATATGTCAGGCATTAGTCTAGGTTATAGGGATACAAGTAGAAAAGGAATAATAGAAGGCACAAGACTGCTTCTGGAGGATAGATGAGACAATGATGACCATCAAAAGGGACAAAGCAAAGATTCTGAATTAATATTTTACTTCTGCTTTCACTAGGGAAGCTAGGAGGCATAGTAGAATATCAGACCTGAAATCAGGTAAATCTGAGATCAAATCCAGCCTCATTCATTTACTCTCAGTGTAACCTTGGATAAGTCACTTAATCCTGTTTGCTTCAGTTTCCCCATCTGTAAAATGAGCTAGGAAAGGAAATAACAAATTACTCCTATACCTTAGCCAAGAAAACCCTAAATGTTTTGAATTCTTCATAGAAGAACTAAAAGAAAAAAAAACTTTAAAAATCAAGGGATAGAGATTGGGAAAAACCTAAAAAATAATAATAACAATCTAAGAAAATGAGATTAAGAAAAGTTAACCAACTAGAAATGGAGATCCAGAGACTTTTTTTTTTTAATTATAGCAAGTCTATTTATTTTTAAAATACATTGCTTTATGAATCAAGTTGGGAGAGAAAAATCAGAGCAAAAGGGAAAAACCATGAAATGGATTTTAAAAAAAATAACAGAAAAAAGAAGTTAACAGTTCTTTATATTTTTTTTACAAATGAGACCTTTATCAGAAATATTGGCTATAAAGATTTTTCCCCAGTTTTTGTACTTCCCTTTTAATCTTGTTTGTCTTGGTTTTGTTTGTGCAAAAAAAATTTTTAATTTAATGTAATCAAAGTTGTCCATTTTGCCTTTAATAATGTTCTCTAGTTCTTCTTTGATCATAAATTCTTCCCTTCTCCAAATATCTGATAGATAAATTATCCCTTGTTTTCCTAATTTGTTTAGGAGATGTCACCCAAATCCTTGATGCCCAAATCATATATCCATTTGACCTTATTTTGGTATGGGGTGATCTAGAAACTTAAGGAAGAAAATGACTCCTTGAAAACTAGAATGGGGGGGGCAGCTAAGTGGCACAGTGGATAGAGTACCAGCCTTGAATTCAGGAGGACCAGAGTTCAAATCTGGTCTCAGACACTTAACACTTCCTAGCTGTGTGGCCCTGGGCAAGTCACTTAACCCCAGCCTCAGGGGGGGGGGGGGGAAAGAAGAAGAAAACTAGAATTGGGCAAGGAAAAGCTAGTGAAGTTATGAAACCAAGAAATAATAAAATAAAATGCAAAAAATGAAAAAATAGAAGAAAATTTGAGACATCTCATGAGAAACAACAGATCTAAAGAACAGATCAATAAAGAGAGCACATAAGAATAATTAAACTATGATAAAAGAAAAGAATTTTGATGCAATAGTACAGAAATAATTACAGAAAATTATCCTGAAGTGTTAGAATAAGAAGGGGAAGTAAAAATTTAAAAATTATAGCACCTGAAATTACAATCACCTGAAAGAGATCCCATTAAAAAAAAAAAAAAAAAAAAAAAAAAAAAAACAACCTATAAGAACATCTTAGCATAATTCTGAAATCCCCGGATCAAAGAGAACAAGACAGAAAAAATTCAATGTTAAATACAATTAGAATGACATGACATATCAGTAAATACATTAAATACCACAGGTTTTGGAACATTATATATAGAAGAGCAAAAGAACTGTGGTTTCAGCCAAAAAATCTCATACACAAGAGAAAAAAAGATCAATGAATGGTATACAACTAAAAAAGCTGGGAAAAGGACAAATTAAGAAAACCCAATTAAATACCAAACTAGAAATTTTGAAACTCAAAGGAGAGATTAACAAAATGGAAACTAAGAAAATTATTGAACTAATTAATAAAACTAAGAGTTGGTTTTATGGGGGGGGAAAACAAAAAATAAATAGTTTGGTTAATTTGATTAGAAAAAGAAAAAAAAAAAAAACTACCAGCATCAAAATGAAAAGGGTAAACTTACTACCAATTGATAAGAAAAAGAAACTGAAGCAATAATTAGGAGCTATTTTGCCCAACTGTATTCTAGCAAGTCTGACAATCTAATAGAAATGGATGAATATTTACAAAAGTATGAGTTGCCTAAATTAACATAAGAGGAAATGAATTACTTAAATAGTCCCATTTTAGAAAAATAAGCCAATAAAGAACTCCCTAAAAAAATCTCTAGGGCCAGATGGATTTACAAATGAATTCTACTAAACATTTAAAGAACAATTACTTCAAATGCTATATAAACTATTTGCAAAAATTGGTTTTAAAAAGAGTTCTGCCAAATTCCTTCTGTTATACAAACCTGGTGCTAATACCTTAATCAGGTATTAGCAGTCAAGAGTCAAAACAGAAGTCAAAACAGAAAAAAAATTACAGAACAATCTCCCTAATGAATACTGATGCAAAAATTTTAAATAAAATACAAGTAAAGAGATTACAATAATTTATCAGCAGGGTAATATACTATGACCAAGTGGGATTTATACCAGGAATTCTGGGCTGGTTGAATTTCAAGAAAACTATTGACATAATCAACATATCTATAACAAAACCAACAGAAATCATATGATAATCTGAATAGATGCAGAAAAAGTTTTTTTAAACAAAATATAGCCCCCATTCCTATTTAAAAACACTAGAGAGCATAGAAATAAAGAGAGTTTTTCTTAAAATAATAACCAGTATCAACCTAAAAAAAGAGCAAGCATTATTTGCCATGGAGAGAAGCATTTCCAATAAGATCAGGGGTGAAACAAGGATGCTCATTATTATACTCTTATTCAACATTGTACTAGAAATGTTGGCTTTATCAATAAGAAAAGAAAAATAAATTAAAGGAATAAGAATAGGTAATGAAGAGACAAAACTATCACTCCTTGTAGATGATATGATGATATATTTAGAAAAATCCTAGAAAATCATTCAACCTACTTGAAAAAATTAATAACTTTAGCAAAATTAAAGAAAAGAAAATAAACCTACACAAATCATCAGCATTTCTATATATTACTGACAAAGCCCAGCAGCAAAAGATTGAAAGAGAAAATCCACTTAAAATAACTTCACACAAAATAAAATATTTGGATGTCAACTTGGCAAGATAAACCCAGGAACTGTATGAACACAATTACAAAATATTTCTAACAAAAATAAATTCAGTTCTAAAAATTGGGAAAATGTTAATTCCTTATGGCTAGGTTCAGCTAATATAATAAAAATGACAATTCTACCTAAATTGTTCTGCTTACTGAGTGTCATACCAACTGAACTATAAAAATAATTCTAGAGTTATAAAAATAATAATAAATTCCTCAAGAATAACAAAAGGTCAAGAACATCAAGGGGATTAATGGGAAAAAATATAAAGGATAATGGTCTAGCAGTACCAGAACTAAAACTATATTATAAAGCAATAGTCATCAAAACCATTTGGTACTGGCTAAGAAATGAGTGATAGCTCAGTGGATAGGTTAGTTACACATGCCAAAATAATCAATTACTATAGTAATCTAGCATTTGATAAACCACTAACCTCCAGTTTCTGGGATAAGAACTCACTACTTTACAAAAATTGCTGGGAAAACTAAAAAACAATATGTCAGAAACTCAGCATAGACCTACATCTCATGTCCCATATCAAAAATAAGATCAAAATGGGTACATGATTTGGGCATAAAGGGTGACACCATAAGCAAATTAGGAGAACAAAGAATAATTTATTTATCAGACCTTTGAAGAAGGGAGAAATTTATAACAAAAAAAGAACTATTATTATTATTAAATGCAAAATGGACAACTTTGATTACATTAAATTAAAAAGAAAGGCTTTGCACAAACAAAATCAGCACAAACAAAAGAAAAAAGGAGGTACAAAACTAAGAAAAAAAAACTTTGTCACCAGTGTTTCCCACAAAGGTTTCATTTCTAAAATATATCAAGAATGGTGTCAAATTTATAAGAATAAAAGTTATTCCTCAATTGATTGTCAAAGGATATGAACAGACAATTTTCAGATGATAAAATCAAAGACATCTATAGAATCATGTAAAAAAATGCTTTAAATCACTATTGATTAGAGCAATTCAAATGAAACAACTCTAAAGTACCACCTCACATCTTTCAGATTGGCTAAGAAGACAGGAAAAGATAATGACAAATGTTGGAGGGGATGTGGAAAAACTGGAACACTAATTCATTGTTGATGGAGTTGTGAAATGATCCAACCATTCTGGAGAGCAATTTGGAAATATGCCCAAAGGACTATAAAACTGTGCATACTCTTTGACCTAGTAGTATTATTACTGGGTCTATATTTCAAAGAAATCATAAAGGAGGGGAAAAGACCCACATGTGCAAAAATGTTTATAGCAGCTCTTTCTGTGGTAGCGAAGAATTGGAAAATTAGTAGATGCCCATCAGTTGGGGAATGGCTGAATAAGTTGTGGTGTATGAAGATAATGGATTGTTGCTGTTCTATAAAAAATAATGAACAAGTTGATTTTCGAACTTATGCTGAGTGAAACAAGCAGAATCCGGTATACATTGTACACAGAAATAGCAAGATTGTGCGATGATGGACTATGAAAGACTTGGTTCTTCTCAATGGTTCAGTGATCCAAGGCAATCCCAATTAAATTTGGATGGAAAATGTCATTTACATCCAGAAAAAGAACTATGGAGATTGAATGTAAATCAACATTTTGCTTTGTTCACTTCTTTTTTGTGTTTTTCTTCTTCTCTTGTGGGTTTTTCCCCCTTTTTTCAGGTTTTTCTCTTCTAGAATGAACCATAAAGAAATGTATATTTTAAAAAAATTAATATATATGTATAACCAGAAAAAAACAATTAAATTTAAAAAATCATACCCAGAAAAGTTAAGCATAATCCTGAATGAAAAAAAAAAAAGATCATTCAATATAGTCAGACTTTCAGAATTTTGTTCAATAGAAAATTCATATAAAATCCAAGAGAAAACATCAAAAACTAATTTTAAAGGACTCAATAAGGACAACCTTTTATGTTTTAAGACATGGAAATGCCTTAATATTTCTAAGATTGTCAATAGTTACTTGTTACTTAGAAAGAAAGATTGGGATAGAACTGAGTATGATGTGATTCTAAAAAACAAAAACCATCTAGGAAAAGCAAAAAAGAGTAATTGTGTTAGAAGAGTGAAATGCAAAAGGAAGAACTGACTGACTGAGAGGAATTAGATGGGGGAGGAAGGCTGGTAGTTCTGAAATCCTACTCCCATCAGGAATGGGTAAAAAATGGAACAATACATACATTATGTGTGTATGTGTGTATGTATGGACATGTTAAAGTCTTCTAAATTTATAAAGAAATAAGAGGGCAAGAGAATAGGATAAATGAAGAATATGGAGAGGTACATAGATTAACAGGAATGGAATAAAGGAGGGCAGAAAAGGGTAAGGAAAAAAAATAAGGGAAGGATCTTAAGAGGTGTGGTAGATTAATAATAACAAAGCAAGGTAGTGGGTAGAAATAAAGCAGAGTCAGCATGGATAGCAAATAAAAGAAACACATAATAACAATGATCAGGAATATAATTTATTAAAAAAAAAAAAGTAGGAATAGTAATCATTCATCTCAGATAAAGCTAAAGCCAAAATAGATTGAATTAAAAGAGAAAGTAGGGAAACTACACTATATGCCAGCCATATTTATCAATATTATTGTAGACTATTTAAAATAATAAGATAGGTAGAATAAGGTTGGAATATTGCTATGGTGTAGGAGATGATATGTTGATGGATTTATAAAAAATAGGGAAAGGCAGACTTATGAAGGATAATGTTATCCATCTTCAGAGAAACAGAGGACAAATAAGCATAGAACCGTGTTACATAGGTGTATATGAATGTATATGTGTATGTGCATAATATAAATATCTATGTATCTGTTTATGTACATATGAATATATTTGTGTTTGTATAAATGTATCCACACTTAATTGTAGCCTTCTTGGCAAAAACAGGGAGAGGAAAAGGGGGGAAAAGGAATAAAATAAAAGGTGCACAGTAGAGAACACAATGTGTAAAATTTATCATATATTAAATTTGTCTCATATTTTGAATCCTATCTTATTTTCTGTTGTGCATATGACAATGGTTCCCCCCCCTTTTTTTTTGTTTTTTCTATTTTGTATTTGTTTTAAATAAAGAATTAAAAAAAACAGATGGGATCATAAAGAGTCAGGCTTCACTGAAATGAATGAACAACAACAAATCTGTTTTCTCTGCCAAGGAAAATAATCTTTGGGTGGAAAAAAAAGGGAAAAAATTGGCTAATGGAATTAAAACACATTATAAATAAATTGGCAGGGAGTGTACCTGCCTGAGCTGGATAATCTAAATTCTTAGATATTTAAAGAACTTATAGGTGTCATTACTGAGTCTTTCCATTGATATTTCTTTCCATTTACACTATATATAACTTGTATGCCAATCTTTTTGTCTGTTGTGTCCTATTGTGTAAGCTTTTCAAGAGTAGGCACCATGTTTTTTGCTTGTTTTGCTTTTTATTACATCATTGAAATGTAGCCCAGTGCTCAGTACATAGAAGACACTTAATACATGTTTATTAATAGAGACTAGAAACCATACAACTGAAGAAAGCTAAACATTTATTTTCCATGGGAAAAAAAAAAAAAAAAAAAAGCAGAAGGGAACTTGACATTCATTCAGCCTGTACGGGTGCTAGTTCCCTCCAGATCCAATTAATAGAAGAATTAACAGTTTTCTAGTTACTCAAGCAAAAAAGTACAGTAGATGCAAATAAGTTTTGGTTGTTTCTATTGCATCAGTCAAAAATGCAAATTAAATGGGAACAATCAATTAATCAATTTTGGTAGATGTAAGTATTTAGATCGAAGGATCGAATAAGATGACTTAAAGGGAAGGCACTAGGAATAAATGAAAGAATCAGACATATCTCTGGACTTACATATAGTATAGCAAGAGAGTTTATAAGTTAAAGATTCCCTCAATTATTTTCAAAGCTTCTAGACTTAGGAGCACCTTGAGGGGGCCCTTGTGACAAGGGGGAAATTGGTGACTACTGATAGAAGAGAGTGATATACTACTCTGTGTGTGTGTGTGTGTGTGTGTGTGTGTCCCTCTGTCTCTCTGTGTCTCTTTCTGTCTCACATTTTCTCTCTTTTTCTCTCTTTCTTAGTGAGGTAATAAGTTTGTGAACTTTGATAAGTAGAAAGATCTGGTGTTTCCATTGGTGTGAGTAACTGTGTCCAATACCTAGTTACAGTGTTAAATTTTCCTAGTAATAGTATCCCTGAAGCAGCAAGGGTTGATGACAGTGTCTCCATTGGTAACTAAAGGAAACATTGAAGCCAAAATATATATAATTAAGAAAGGCAGCTTTAGGACCTTAAAAGGTCACCAACCAGATTCTAAGAGGACAGCAGGGAGCTATATCTAAAGGAAACTCCATCAGAACTCCATGAAAGGAGTATAAAATAATCCCAGTAAACAGAGTTGAAAGTTTTGTCTTTGGCCACATTAGCTCTCTAAGCTGAACCCACTCTTCCCAGGGACCTTGTGTACAGAAAAGAGACAGAGTCTGTTCTGGAGGGATGTTCCTGTAAAATTTGCCCTGGCTTTGTAATAGACAGCTATGCTGCCTAACTGATGATAATAGCGGGGAAACACATTATATATGCCCCTCAAGGATAACCTTAAAGGAGAGAAGTAACAATCTCCCTCTGGGGATTTGGCTGATGGAAGTAGGAGTTCTGGGGATCTAAATTAATAAAGACTTGTTTAGTGAACCTCTAAAATCATAATCATAATTATAATTATAATCATAAAAAGTCAGCATAAATTCAGCATGAAGAGACCACACCCAACTAATCTTGTTTTCATTTGTGATTAGATTTCTCAACTGGATAGGAAAGAACAAATATTATCAAAACTAGTTTACCAAGATTCTAGCAAAGAATTTCATTGAAGTTTTTCATATATAGAGAAGACGCGGAAATGTGGAAGAGCTAATATTGCTAGGTATATTCAGAACTTGTTAAATGTCTGGATTTTAGGAATTATTATTGATTTGATGGCCAGTATAATGGGTTGCTCTGGGGTTATGCCTGGACCATTTAAAAATGTAATCTATAACATGGGATGAGGCATAAATGGCAGACATAAAATGATGTGATGCTATAAAACTGAGGATGACTACCATACCATATTATAGTCAGGTTCTTGAAAGGTTTTGATAGATTAGAAAAGTGACTTTCAAATTATTTAATCACAGGGGTCCTTTACACCTTTGATAATAAAATTATTAAGAACTCCAAAAGAGTTTTTGTTTATATGGACTATGTCTATTGATATTTATTGTGTTAGAAATTAAATGTAATTACTAAAGCTAAATTCGAATGAATCTTAGTGTTTTTATGAAAAGTTATTAACTATGTACCTCCTGTAAAAGTTTTGTCCTCATTGACTTCACCTTCTATGCTCAGAGAACCCACAGTTTGAGAACCAATAGTCAATAAATATTTATTAAATGCCTAATTAATGCCAAGCATTATGAAAAAAAAGAAGGAAAGGAAGGAAGGAGGGAATGAAGGAAAGAGGGGATGAGGAAAGGAGGAAGAGAGAAAAAAAGAAAGAGAAAAAGAAAAGTGAGGGAAGGAGTGAGGGAAAGATGGAAGGGAGGGAAGGAGAAAAAAAAGGGAGGAAGTGCTTGACCTCTAGGACCTTACTAACTAATGTACTGGATACCATATTTGAAGTCAGATCTGGATTTGAATCCCAGCTTTTGGATTTATTATGTGACATTGCTTCCTCATTATTAGAATGAAAGATATTCAACTTTGATTCTGTGAAATTAATAAGATTAAATTTTCAATAGGGATAAATGAAAACTCTTTCCATTGGATTCCAAATGTCAATCTCAGTACTGCAAGATGAAGCAAGTTTGGCTAATAGTTTATCTGAAAAAAGACCTGAGACCTATTATAGACTACAAACTCACATGAGTTTAAGAGTGTGAAAGAGCAATCATCAAACCTATTGTGGTCTAGGGTTGTTTTCAAAGAGACATAACTTTCAGGAATAAGATAACATAGTCCAATGTATTCACCAATGTTATGCATATCACATGATGGAGAAGTTCCCAAGCAGGAGTTATTCATTGTTCAAGTCATTTCAGTCATGTCCAACTCTTCATGAAATAATAATAAATAATTCACTTAGGATTATTTTGGCAAAAATAATAGAATTGTTTTCCATTTCCATCTTCAGCTCATTTTCTAGATGAGACAATTGAAGGAAACAAGGTTCAATCACAGAGTAAGCAAGTCTCTAAAACTGGATTTGAATTTATAAATATATGTCTTCTGATTCTCCAATCGAGTCCTCTGTGCACTGCACTACCTAGGCTGAGTCCAGGTCAAATAGGAGGTGTCTATGAACTAAGAGATTCTTTGGATACTCAAGTTAGCAGCCAATATCTTCATGCTGCATCAAACCCAGGTGATTACAGAGCTTCCTGTAAGATATGTGTAATCAATAAAACAAGATTATGTAATTATCAGTTCTGATGGACTTGGCTCTTTTCAACAATAAGATGAGTCAGACCAATTCCAATAGACTTGTGATGGAGAGAGCCATCTGCATTCAGAGAGAATTATGGAGACTAAATGTGGATCACAACATAGGATTAGTCACCTCTTTTGTTGTTGTTGCTTTTTTTTTTTTCTTACTCTGTATTCCAAAGATAAATAAGGAATAAGTATTGAGTTGGCCAATGATTTTAAAAGGATTAACATGAGATGGGTGGGCAAATAGAGTTTCTGTAAACCTTGACTATATAACTATCCTCATTACTTCTGTAAAATTGGCTTTCTCTGCTCCAGACCTTCTAGTGAAAGGACTGCCCTGCTTCTCATTAGAATCAAAATAAAGAAGCTTTCTGTTTTGTACCATGCCTTTGGGCAGTCAATTTGAATTAGGATATTTGCATCCCACACAGCATGGTAAGTATATCTAAGGTAAATAGAGGCTAATGAACAACAAGATGGACCCAGATTGGGCTGGATTGTTTGTAGGAAATTTCAAGACTCTTTTACTGACACTGAGTTTATCATGAAAGCAAAAACCCATCCTTTTAATATTAACATTTTACTAGTATTGTTATTTGGGAACAAGATATGAATACCATTATCTTCAAAGAACTACGGATACATATCAGACTAAGGCCAATGGAAATTTAACAGGATGAAATTTATAATCAACAAGGAATTTTAAGGAAAAGATCATAAGGTTTAGGCTATGGAATAAGATCACAAACATGTATATTATAATATCACAATAAAATCATGGACATGGAGATGGAATAATATAAATATCACAACAATAATATCACAAAAATAAAATTGATTTTATTTTAACAATTAGGATATAATATGCTATTGACATGAGAGTCTTTGGATCAACTTTATATAAAGACCATTGTTAGAGCAGAGGTCAAAATTAATATAAAATTAGAAATAAAGAAATATAGTGCATAACTAAAACAATTTTATCATGCTATGAAAAAATCAGACAATAAACAGGAGAAATGGAAAAAATCTTTAAAGTTTTTTTTTTCTTTTTAAATAACAAACATATTTTAACTATTAACAACAATGGGTTCCCTATCCCCCAATTTGGACTCAACATCTCAGTCTTACATATGCTGCCAGAGGAAGAAAAACTGATGCTAAAGAAAACAGAAATGAGGAAAACAGCTCAACTAGAGCATGTGTATATAGAATAAATAAATTTTAAAAATTTTTCTATTTATTTTAAATTGTTTACTTTGTGCAAAACACTGTACTACAAAGACAAAAGCAAAGTAATCCCTTTTCTTTTGGTGCTCACATTCAAACAGATAAGACGACACATGGTGGAGATCAGCTATAGGACAAATGGAAAAATCCAATGGTTCACACAGGGCAGTGATAAAGTAGATAGATGGTACTGCATCCTCCTTAAGTGTCCATTCAAAAGATAAACAAATTTCTAGAAAAAACCAAAACCTACATAACAGTGCTTAGCAAATAAAGTCTATCTAATAAATTCTTTGACCAATGATGTTCTTCAGATACTGGATATCTAGGTAATCAGCTAAGTCAAACAGCATCATCTATCAACCATTTCCCCCAAAGATTGATATTCAGAAAGAGAAAATTGCAAGAGAGAAATTGGTATTTTGACTACCAACAAAAATGTTTCCAGAACCCATAAAATTATTATTCTAGTCAATCTAGAATTACCAATATATTACATTACAAAACTCATCCACTATACAATTTTAGATGATATTGGGCACGAAGCAAAGGTGAGTACATAGAGTATAAAGGTAGATGGGATATCTTATACAACATTGCTTATTCAGAAACCACCCAATGCACTGTCTTGAAAAATTTGAGGAGGGTATGGAGCTGAAAGTTACAGAGCTTTAGAGAAGCATTTGATAAGCACCATGCTCCCTTTGACATATTCAATAGGTTTCCTCCCCCCCCCCATTATCACATTTGTTTCTCTTCCTACTCTTTCTTCTTTTACAAAGCATTAACTTTATCATTCCTTTACTCCATCCTTCCTTTCCCTAGATAAAACAAAGGGAGCCAATTCAATTATCTTTCTCTTCCTAACATCCAAAAGTAATAATAAAAATTTTTGATAGAACCATAATTATTTCTGTCATCAAAACCATGTGATAACACAAGAACTTTGATGGAGAAAATTTTCTTTTCCAGGTTTTTAGTAGTTGTGACTTCTGAGGAAAAAGAGAAAAGGAGTCCAGTGATTAATTAGAGAGGTAATTGGGAGGGTGTTTCTCCATAACAATGGCTTCCCTGGAGTGTGACTATAGAATCTGGCCTAAATAAGGGTAAATTCCTGGGGCTCTTGGGATTACTGGTTTTCATGATTTGGAGGGCTTTGAGGATCTTATTGTCTATGTATATTAAAGAAAGTAGGATTCCATAGGAATGGGGAAAAAAAATCTGACTTTATAATAAAACCTGAATGCCAACTTTTCCACCTATAGAAATTTATGAAAATAATCTATGTATTTATCATGTAAATTCTTAGTGAAAGTATTAGAAAAGAACAGGAAGTATCATAAATGATACTCTATATTAGACAATATAATTAAAATCACATGATTGCCTGAAAGATATATCTATATAGATATATAGATATATCTCTCTCTATATATGTATATATGTATATATATATAAAACACAAGATCTCTGCTGTGCTTATTGATTGCTGAGTATAAAAAATTGTTTGAGTGGAGAAAACATTGTTTAAAGACACTTGCCTTGTGTGTGTCAAAATTATATAAAATATCTTGAAAGATGAAACACCAAATATAAAATACCTCACAACCCTCTGGATATGAATGTCAGGCAAGAAAAAACAAGAGAAATGTGTTCTCACTAAAGGTATTCATAGCTGACACAGAGGTGAACCAGTGTAGCATCCAAATAAAGGAAGGATTACCTTTAAATCATGAAGTCCTCAAGATATAACTGTGTGGATGGAATTACACAAATTTCATGAAGTCCCAGACTATTGAAGAGACTTCTTCAAAAGACTGTGGGTCTAAGTGTCTACATGGAGGAGAAAGTTTGTTTATTGTCTGATTATAGCATGTATTTAGATGGACAACATGTTTATGTGATGATCATCATATACATGCATATTATATACACACCCCATATATTTATCCATCCATTCAACCATCTACTTAACTTTCTTTGTAACTTCTATCTTTCTATCTATCCATCCACTTATTTACCTATCCATCTATCCAACCCTCTATTTTTTCTTTCTATTCATCCATCCACCCATTCATCTATTTTTCTTCCTTTTTCCTTCATTCCTTCTTTTCTTCCTTTCTTCTTCCCCTCTTTGTTTTCTTTCTTTCCCTCTCTCCTCTCTCTTTCTCCTTTTCTCTTTCTCTTCCTTTCCTTTCCTTTTTCCTTCCTTTCTTCTTTCCTTTCTTTCTTATGCATACTATAAATGATTTGAGTGCAGAATAATATGTATGAAGGAAAAAAGGTCTGAATTTTCTTTGTGAAACTGAACAATGTTTTTGATGGTTAAAATCTCAGAACTTAAGAGTTGGAAGAATCTTTAGAAGCCATCTAATTCAAGTGTTAATCAAAGAAATCATCATTATAACTACCCAAAAATTAGTCATCCAGCCTCTGCTTAAAGGTCTCTAAAGAAAAAAAAAAAAAAAAAAAAAACACCTCATCTTTTGATAAAGCCAATTCCACTGTTAGAAAGGTTTTATTTTTAGGAAGCTTTTCCTGTAACTAAGCCTAAATTGAACTCTTGTATTTTCTATTCATTATTCTTTTTTTTTCCTGATTGCTAGAATCAAATAGGGCAAATCTGATCCCTTCTTCACAAAAAGGCTTCTCTTTTTAATACTGTAAAGATTTTTAAAGTAAAGATATATATATATATATATATATGCATGTGTGTGTATATATATATAAACATATATATGTATATGTACACACACACAAATCATGGAATATTTCATTTTTATCCAGATTTTGTTATTGTAAATGTGAGTGGGATGTGAAACATTACTAATGAAAAATATATAGAACAAGAGTTGTAGTGAATTTCATCAGACAAATATATGATGGGGTAGGAGAAAGAGATGAGCCAAGTATAGAATGAGAATAAGAGAAAAATGAAAAATGACTTGTGGGATCCATGAATACCCTGATTATGTCAGGAAAATGAGAAGGAGATCCCTCTGTGAAAATGGGAGGATATTTGGATAAAAGGTGCATAGTATGAGAAACAGTAACTTAGTTACTTTATGTATCACAGAATTTTAGATTTGGAAGGAACCTTAGTAAACATCTAACTCAACCCAAAGAATCCTCTCTGTAACAAATCTATAATGTGGTTCCCCAACCTCTGGTTAAGGATCTTTGAGGAGAGGAAACATCTCTTTTAAATTTTTTTTACTATCCCCAGTTACATAAAATAAAAAAAAAATTGGAGGAGTTATACATGGACAATTAATTTTTTTTTAAATTTTCAGGCTCCATAGCTCTCTCTCTGAATATAGATGACATTTTCCATCCAAAATTTATTGGGATTGCCTTGATCACTGAACTGATGAGAAAAAACAAGTCTGTCATAAGTGAACATTGCACAGACTTGCTGTTGCTGGGTATGATGTTTTTCTGGTTCTGTTTGTTTTGCTCAGCATCAGTTTATATAAATCTTCCCAGGCTTTCTAAAATCAGCCTATTCATCTTTTTTTTTAGAATGGAAATATCTCTTGACATAATACATTCCACTTTTAGAAAACTAATATTTAGGAAATTGTTGTTTTTTTCTGACATCAAGCATAAATTTGTTTTTTTGAAACCTCTACTCAATACTTGTCCTGCCCTCTGAGCAGGAAGGATAAGCAAAGGTTTATTATGTGTCAGGGACTATTTTAAGTTCTGGGAATATAAATACAAGGGAAAAGACAGTCTGTGCTCTCAAAAAACTTACATCCTTTCTTCCTTCTTTCTTCCTTTCCTCTCTCCCTTCTCCCTCCTTCGCTTCTCTTCCCCCCTCTGCCTCTATTTCTCTGTTTCTCTGTCTCTGTCTCTTTTTCTTTTTCTTTCTTTCTTTCTTTTACATACTACAAATGATTTGGGAAAAGACAATGTATAAAGGGGGCATTAAAAACATGGAGAAGGGAACATTGCTATGGAAAGTCCCCTGAGAGGGGAATGAAACATGACCAGTCAAAGTCTGGAACAAAATAAGAACTTCTGGATACTCACCAGCTCATCAATGTGTTTCTGAAGCTACAGTTTCTAGAACTAGTATTTAAATGCAGATGAATCATGACAAGGGAAAAATTAGTGAAACTATCATCTATTTCTAGAGGCTATGCCAGTCTTACTGTGCCCCAGACTACATTAACTAAATGGCATAATAGATAGAACACAGGATGTTAAATCAAAAGTCCTGAATTCAAATTTTGCCTCACTTTCTGTGTCTCTGGACAAATCATTAACCTTTTTGTGACTTAATTTCCTTGCTTGTAAAGTGATGAGAATAATGACAAACTCACAGGATTGCTGTATTATATACATATTACAAATATATACATAACATACATATACATAAATTAATATGTAAAGCACTTTATAAACCCTACAATGCTATACAGCTATTATGAATATTAAAAAAAAAATTAGGATTATTATCACACTGCTGACTCAAATTGAGCTTACAATCCAAACAAAAAACTGATCATCATATACTAGTTAAATTTATCTTTTTTAAACCCAACTATAAGATTTTACATTCATCCTAACTGAATTTCATCGTCCTAAATTCATTCCAGTGTTCTATTTAGCCTGTTAAAATCAATTTAGAACCTGTCATGTTTTATTTATCCCTCCCAGCTTTGTGTCATTTGTAAATTTGTTAAACATTCCTTCTATGTCTTTACCTAAGTCATTGATAACAATGTAAAATACCCCAAGACCAGATAATGATCCCTGAGGTAGTACATTGGAGACTTCTTGCCATGCTAACATTAAATCATTAACAACTACTCTTTGAACCCAGCCATCCAACTAGTTCTGATTTTATTTGAACAAACTATTGTCTTATCCATATCTCTCCAGCTTCTCCACAAGAAGAGTAGGAGATACCTTATTAAATGCTTAGGTAAACTCTGACCACAACCTTTTCCCCAATGACTTGTAATTATGTCAAAAAGGAAATGAAATTAGTCTAGTATGACCTATTGTTGAGGATGCATTCTAGCTCCTTATAATCACTACTTCCCTTTAGAGTTGTTCATCAACCATCTTTTTAATGATCCATTTTAGAATTTTACCAGGATTTAAAGTAAAGCTCACTGGCCTATAGTTTATAGACTGCCCTCTTGCCTAATTTTTTTTTAATCAGTACAACTTTTGAATTCTCCAATTTTATGGTACTTCTTTTTGCCATTATCTTTCAAATGTCACTAACAATGACTAGGCAATCAAATCTGCCTATTCTTTTGGAATAAAGGATGAAGTTCATCTGGACAAAATGACTTGAATTTATGAAGATACTCTTAATATCTTTTTATACTTAATATCTCTTTATCTTGATATTAACTCCCTGTTAATATTTTTTTTTGCTTTGTCATTTTCACTGTAAAGGTCATTCTCTTTGTAGAGAAAATGAAAACAAAAAATTCAATCACTTTATCTTTTCTGTATGGTCATTTATTCTCATCTCATCTATCCCAAGCAAAGGTATTCACTGTTTTTAGAATCTCTTGCCCCTTCCCTGCCAATATGATAAACATAACAAATCCTTGCTTTTTTATTACCCTTAATTTTTCTTATCAGCTTTGGTTAATTCTGTACTTCACATTTATAATGCTATTTTTATAAAATTGTTCTCTATTCATACTTGTCTTCTGTTGCCTACCCTCTTTGCTTCCATATTAGCCATTTTAAAAAAGAATTTTAAGTTTGTTGCATGTTTCCAATGCAACCACATTCCAATTCTGACAAATTCCATTTTCTCCTCATTAGAATTGTTTGTGTGTTTCCTATAATTATATTCTTGAATATTAGAATATATAGTTCTTCTTGTTTATTGCTTAAACTTTGGGAATTTATGGCTACTTGAAACCTTGTGTTTATGATTGGTTATTTTTCTTGGTTTTGTCTTCAATGAATTTCTGGGTGTCTCAAATACTATTGTTCTTCTTTCTTATTTATAGTTACACTATCCATAAGCAGTCTTCTTTCCCCCATCTTTTATTAGATTAAAATTATCTTAGATTTATAGGACATTGGACAACTATGTTAACAGCCTTTGTAGGAGTATTCCATTTTTGACCAGATACCTGACAATTATACGTCATAATCCAGAAACCCAAATCACATTCTCAGACACCAATTTTTCAGCCAGTTCTCACTTCTCAAATTGATTTTTCTCTCTTCTACATCCTTTGTATTCAGGGAGAAATGGTAAAAAAAAAATCATGTTTCCTAATTGTTCTCAGTTTTTGTCATGACTAAATAATTGTTGACAATCTTCTTGAGGCTCCTTCTAGAAGTGTCATTTATACCCACATCAAACACCATAAATAAATAGCTGCCATTAATTTTTTATAAGATTTAGGATGTCCTCTGTGAGATAAACAAGAGGTCTTTCCATTGTTGCCAGGCTGACAAATAGCTGCATCAGTATCCCTGAGCAAAGAATCACCAACTACTTTTGCTCTTTTTTTCTTCCTTTTCCCTTTATTCTGTTATTTTTTTCTCTAATAGCTTCTATGATTCTACATTTTTTCCTTATTTAATATTTAACTTTTCTGAATTACATAAAAAATTTTAACCTTTTTTTCAGAGTTTGAATTGCAAATTCTCTCCCTCCTTTTCCTCTCTTCAATTGAGAAGGCAAGCAATTTGACATAAAGTATACATTTGCTATCATGCAAAACATTTGCAGGTAAGTTATTCTGTGAAAAAATAAGCAGACTAAAAATAAAGAAAGAAAAATTATTTTTGTTCTTCATGCAGGCTCTACCAGTTCTTTTGCTAAAGATAAAGATCCTCTTTTATCATAAATCCTAAAGAATTGTTTTGGACAGTTGTATTGCTGAGAACAGTTAAGTTATTCACATTAAGTCATCATACAATATTGCTATTACTGCATACAATATCCTGCTTCTACTCATTTTATTTTGCATCAGTTTCGGTAAATCTTTTCATGGTTTTTTTTTTTTTTTTTTTTTTTTTTTTTTCTGAGAGCATTCTGCTCATCATTTCTTACAACACAATAATATTCCATTACAACCATATAAAACAACTTGTTCAGCCATTCTTCAGTTTTCCAATGCTTTGCCACCACTAAAAGAGCTTCTATAAATATTTTTGTATGAATGGATTCTTTTTCTTTTTGTTTTTTAATCTCTTGATAAGTAAGTAGTGGTGTTTTGGGGTCAAAGGGTATGCATGGTTTTATAACTCTTTGAACATAAGTTCCAAATTGCATGTCAGAAAGGTTGAATTAGTATATTGTATTATTGATTGTATACTATATTGTATTATTGTATACTGATTATTCACCAATAATATATTAATGTATTAATTTTTCCACATGCCCTCCAATTTTTATCATTTTCCTTTTCTGGTATATTAGCAAATTTGACAGGCATGAGATAGTAGCTCAGAGTTTAATTTGCATTTCTTTCTTCCAGAGATATTTAGTGCATTTGACTGTAAATAGCTTTGATTATATTGCTATATACAATGTTCTCTTAGTTATGCTCATTTCACTCAGCATCAGTTCATATAAGTATTTCCAGGCCTTTCGGAAACCAGCCTGCTCATCATTTCTTATCAAACAATAATATTCCATTATTTTCATATACTATAACTTACTCAACCGTTTCCCAGTTGATGGGTATTCACTCAATTTCCAGTTCCTTGACACTGCAAAAACATTTTTTTGCATATGTGGGTTCTTTCCCTCTTTAATGGTCTCTTTGGGGTACAAACATAGTAGGGAGATTGCTGCATCAAAGAGTAGGCATATTTTTATGGCCCTTTGAGCAAATTTCCAAATTGCTCTCTGCCAACAATGCACTAGTGTCCCAGTTTTCCCACTTCCTCTCCATCATTTATTATTATTTTTTCCTGTCACTTTAGACAATCTGAAAGATATGAAATGGTGCCTCAGAGTTGTTTTAATTTGCATTTATTTAATCAATAGTGATTTAGAGCATTTTTTCATATGACTAAAATGACTTTTAATGTTTTCATCTGAAAATTGTATATTCATATCTTCTGACCATTTATCAATTGAAGAATCACTCATATTCTAGTAAATTTGAGTCAATTCTCTATATATATTAGAAATGAGACCTTTATCAGAAACACTGACTGCAAAAATTATTTCTCTTCTAATCATGGATACATTGGTTTTGTTTTTGCAAAACCTTTTTATTTTAATGTATTCAAAATTATCCATTTTGCATTTCATTTCTCTAGTTCTTCTTTGGCCACAGGTCACAGGCCTTTCTCCAAAGACCTGAAAAGCTGATCATCCCTTGCTCTCCTAATTTACTTATAATATACCTTTTCTATTGGTGTAAGGTTTTATATGTTGGTCAATGACTAGTTTCTAACATACTATTTTTTCCAGTTATTTTTGTTAAATACTGAGGTCTTTTCCCAGAAGCTGGAATCTTTGGATTTATCAAATGCTAGATTACTATAGTTTTAGTCTAATACTTCTAGGCCACCTTCCTTTGCATTTTTCCATTAATTTCCTTGCTATTTTTGACCTTTTATTCTTCCAGGAGGATTTTGTTATTATATTTTCTAGCTCTATAAAGTAGTTTATTGGCAGTTTGGTGTGGCACTAAATAAGTAGATTATTTTAGGTAGAATTGTCATTTCTAACATATTAGCTCACCCTATTCATGAATAATTGATATTTTTCCTTTTTTTTAGACTTACCTTTTTTGCATGAAAAGTGCTTTGTAATTTATGTTCATATAGTTCCTGGCTTTGTATTGGCAGGTAGACTCTCAAATATTTTATATTTACATTTCATTTCTCTAGTTCTTCTTTGGCCATAATTTCTTCTTTAAATGGGATTGATTTCTCTCTCTATTTCTTGCTGATGGAACTTGTTGGTAACATAGAAATACTGATGATCTCTGTGGGTTTATTTTATATCCTGGAATTTTGCTAAAATTAATTGTTTCTGGTAGTTTTAGCTGATTTTTTAGGGTTCTCTAAACATATAAGACAAATCCTTTACTTTAATTCATCATTTTGGTTCCATCTCTGTTACTCTACATGCTTAAGTGAATCAGCAACTTCTCTCAGAGCATCCAGTGGTCTCCTTTTCAAGATGAAGCTAAATATATTTCAACCTTAATTATAGGGATATTTTTCTTTATTTTCATCTCTATGTAATTTTTTCTACTCTCCAACATTTTACCAAGAAAAAGTTTCTTCTCCTGCATCTCATATCCTCCCTTTTCCCCAATTAAAACTTTCCTCCTATTTCCTATAGAAACCATTCATTCTCTCTAACAACCTGAAGTGTGAAGAGGTGTTCTTTGCACCCCTTCATCTTCTTTTCCAGGAGAGAGCTCAACCTTCACTTGGAACACAGATAACTGTCACTCAAGAGTTGCAGAAATAGAAACTTCTCACTCTTGATGCAAGTCACTATACACTATTCCCATCATTACTGGGAATGCCTCCATTGATGATGCCGTTCATTCCTCAGTATATCAAACTATGCACAAATTTAGAACAAGAGTGAAATGGATGCAAACCACGCAGGTGAAATTGGACACCAACCTAAAATTTCACTTTGTTTAACACTTTTTCATAGCCATGACTGAAACATTCCCTGAAATTCACTTTAGAATTTTTTAATATGAATAAAAAAACCTTCTGACACAGAGGCTTTCAAAGACTTTCTCAGACATCCAAGGAGTGAAGTGCTTTTTCCTACTGTAGATTTTTACTTCTTTAGGAAGAATCTTATTGGCTAAGTTTCCTCATCTTTCCAGGATGAAAATGCAAACTTTTTGCAGGATAAGGACTGGCTTTCATTTCCATCTTTATTTTCCTCATGCTTATGAGAGGTTGTGTGGCAGAGCAGGTAGAAAAACGATCTCATTCTCAGAAAATCCTAGGTTGAAGTCCTAACTCAGATACATATTGACTTTTTGATCTGGGCAAATCACTTAATCTTATAGTACCATAGCCAATTCTTTTAAGGTCACAAATTGTTGAAAAGACATCTATAGGCACAGATAGAGTACATTCCTGAGCAACATTTCTGGGTGCTGATTAGATCTTGTCTGTTCTATGCCCCACCCACCACCTACCCATATAGTTTTAGTACTTAGCATAGTGCTTTGATTGTGGAAACTTTAATGAATGTGTGTTGCAATGATTTGTCTACCCACTCTCTCCCCTTTTCAGCCAGAGTCTACCTCACCACCAAAAACAGTGATATATATCCCTATCTCTTTTCCTAGACCAAGATGGATACTCACAATAATTACCTATATATCTTGATTTGGGTTTCTGCACTGCATCTAGCCATCTACTCTTAGCATTTTGAATCATTCCTGGCCCTGCTTCTTCACCTAAAATAACTCCCTCAGAATCAAACCTTCCCAAACCATGGCATTTCTCCCAAAAGAAATTCATTCATTTAGCTATGGAAGTCCACTTTGAGGCTAAGATATCCTAACTGATGGAGAAAGTTCCAGATCATGCTTCACATCTCATTCTGCCATCCATGACCTGACACTACATGCATACCCCTGCTTCCTGTTTGCTGTACTGGGAGTAGTAATCAAATCAATCCTACATATATGTGCTTCTATTATGGATATATATATATATATATATATATATATATATATATATATATATATATATATATATATATATATATATATATATATATATACCAGTGCATATAAATACATTAAAATAGGTTTATATTTAGAAATATGATTATATAATATATAAATCATATAATTATGTGAATAAATATAAATTATATATAAAGTATGAATATTTTTGTATATAAATTTAGAGCTTTATTTATATATAAACATTCATATTTTATATATTTATATTAAGTAAATATATACATTTAAATATTATATGTGTGAATGTGTGTATATGTTTGTGCATATATAGGTGTGTGTGTGTTTGTGAATTTGTAGTAGTGAAAATTCTAAAACCCCTCCTATTCATCTATGCAGTATTCCTTGTAATCTTTTTCATTTAATTTTTACTTAAAGAGTATTACCCTAGTCACAGAGGGAGCACCAGAGACCTAGAATTAGAAACATATGAGTTCAAATCCAGCCTCAGAAATTTATTAGCTGTATAATCTTAGGTAAGTCATTTAAACCCTATCTGCCTCAGTTTCCTAATATGAAAAATGAGATGATAATAACATCTACCACTCAAAGTTGAAAGAAACATATGAGATATTTATAGACTGGTTTGAAAAGGAAGGAGTAATACACTCCCCATTTTGGGATTGTTCTCCTAAATGAATTCATAGATTTCAGAGTTAGAAGGACCCTCTGAAGCCATAGCACTATAGATTGAGAGTAGGATCCTTGGAGATCTATTTCAATCTCCTTCTGTAATAGATTGTGGGATGAACCCTGGATAAATTAAATTCTTAGGATCATAGGAGCAATGATCTTGATTTGTAAAGGAATTCAAAGGTCATCTAATCAAATCTTTGCATTTTACAAATGAGGAAACTGAGTCTCAGAGAGCTTCAATATCTTGCCCAAGGCATACAGAGAGTAAGCAGCAAATCCAGGTGTTGACCCCAGGCCTTCCAATTCTGATTTAAGCATTTTCACCACCTGAAAATCTAGACATCACTGAGCTCTACAAATCATTCTCTCTGCATGTGTTGCATGGTGTTGTGTAAGGCTCATCATTATACAATTACAGTCCAAATTATCAAATTGTGCTTCTCAATTATGATGTGATTCTGTGTTCTAATTATGTAATTATGGCACCCATGCTAATTGCATAATCAAGATGGTCAATTATGTCATTAAAAATATGACATTTGATTCCATGCTCCAAAACATTCTTTTAGAAGAAAATAAAATTTATCAAGAAGTATGAAACCTGACAGGGAACTCTTTTGCTCAGGCAAAGCAAATGTGAAAATGGAAATCACAAAATGTTTCAATGGGTTTTTATTAAGCACTTCTTTGTCCTTATTGTCTCCTCCATTCTCTTTATTGTTCCACACTTTCCTAGACTTTGCACTGGCTAAATTCCTCTGCCTTCCCTATCTTGGCCAAACTAAATATTATCCACCTTGCTAGCTCAAATCTCTTGCTAGCTCACCCTATTGTAAATCAATCATTTTTGCCAAGCCCAACCCTGGATTACTTCCACCAACTGATGTTTTTGCTCATTCCAATTCACCTACTGCTGAATGAGGATGGGGAAGAAAATGATAAAATGATCCTGATTGATTGAGTCAACTACAAATTTGTCATTTAATTTTCACTGGTCCTCCATGCTTTAAGGCAAACATATTTTATTATTGTTTCCTAATTAATCCGATACCCCACTCTCCAAAACATCTGTTTGGATAGTTGATAAATAATTTGGGAATTGTTCATCTCTTCTCAAGTTTCCCAAAGCATCCCCTTTTTAACTTTCTTAGTTAAAGACGTTACCATATGTTTCAATGAAAAAACTGAAGGCATTCTTTAAGAACTCCTTCTTCTCTCCTCCTCCTCACATCAATTTGATCTATTTCCCTATTATCTCCTTCATTCCAATCTCAGATAAAGATGTTGCCCTTTTGGCCAAAACCAACCCATCTCTGTACACTTTTGATCTGATCCCCACCTGACTTCTCCACAAAAGCATCTCCTTTATCATCCTCACTTTCTCTAATCTTTAATCTCTTTCTGTCCTGCTCTTTTCCTTTGCCTACAAGTCTATAAACAAACCCATATTTCTCTCATTCTGAAAAAAAATTCTTATCTAATCCTATAACCCTTGCTATATATATATGCCTCTTTTCCCCTTCTCAGCTAAGTTCCTTGAGAAAGTCATCTACAATCACCGCCTTTACTTCTCTTTGTCTCCAATCAGTGCCTCTACTTCTTTCAATTCTAGGTGGCGTATGACTTGCGCTTTGACAGAAGCTAGAGAACCAAGTGGCAGAGGTGAAATAAGAGTAGATTCCAGATATGGGCACCTTGCCAACATGAGAAATGAGCAGGAAACAGTTCGCTAGTTCTCTAGTACAGTCATAACAAAGTATCTCTTAATGACTTTTTGGATCTAGTGTTTAGGATGAGGTGCTGGAAGATATTTAATGCAACAAATATTGTGCTTCCAATTAGCAATATTAGGGCTCAGCAGCTCCCCTTTTAATCTAATTGTTCTAATTATCCAGTTAAGATTCCATGTAATCTCATTCAGTCTAATTACTTTCAATTAGGTTTCAATGAAGCTTGTATTGAACCATCCACAAGTCTTGGGAGTACTCCATGGGGGGGTTGGCATTTTCCAGTTGGGATGTGTACTGAAGCAGGAACCATCCCCACTGGCTTTGTTTACCAGAGCCAGCACACATGGGCTTCATTAAAAATGTAGAGGGTGGTACACTAGCAGTCTGGGAAGCCTGCCTTCATCATGGGCACAGTGCCCACTGACTCTGGGTACAGTCTAATGTATTAAGCCCAACTTCCAATTCAAATGATTTCCCACTATTTTTCTATAAAAGTCTCTTCCCTTTTGGGAGAAGAAAATGTCTAGAATCCTCTTGGATTATCATTTACTCAGTTGGGTTTCATCTTTGTCCATGTCAAATGCTTACTCTTTTCTGAGACTTACCATAAAATTAAAAGGTCCAACTTGATGCTGGCTAACAGCTTTGACTGCAGTAGTTGTATCAACAGAAAGAACTAGATGATTTTGGCCTGTGTCATATTTGTCTCTGTTCCAACATAGCACAAGGAGCTGAAGCAGCACGTGGTTTACCACTCAGCACTTGGCTGAATTTGAGTGAGACTCAATAATATCTCATTACATTCAAATAACACAATTTGTTCAGCCATTCCTCAAATAATGGGCACCTACTTTGTTTCCAGGTTTTTTGTACCAAAATAAAAAAAAACTGCTATGAATATCTTGGTATATATACTGTATTTATGCTAAAAAAAAAAAAAAAAGGTAAACTTGGTACAGTGAATATGGAATTGGGCTTCAAAGCCAAGATGATCTGAGTTCAAGTTTAACATCTATTTACTATGTGACTTTGAATAAATTATTTAATTTCTCAGTGCTCCAGGGTGCTAATAAAGACTCTAAGTTGAAAATAAAGTGGAGATCTACATTGATAGAGGCTCTTTCCTCAACCTTAAGTTCCCTATAACCATGAAATCATAGCACAGCCCTTATTCCCAATGTCATATGCTCAATGTCAAGATGCTTAAGGGAATCTGAATATTTCATAAGAAAGATATCTTTGCCTTTATCTAAGTTTCTGAATGGCAGAAAGTGAAAAAAAATAAAAGAACTAGGCAAATGAGATGGACAAGCATTTAACCAAAGAATGGAGAAATGGAAGTCCTTGATAATTCCCTCATTATCCATAATATAAATGAGACAGGAGACAGATAATTTTCCATAGAAAGATGTTAAGGGAGAAATTCAAGTGGTTTAATTAATCATGAGAAACATGGTTGGTTAGCTGGGATTTTACCCCTTAGCATTTCTTATTTCACCTAATATTAGATTTTTTTTTCTTTTGAGGTAAAAATGGATTTAGAATCTTTGAATAATGACTGTGACTCTTCTGTCTTTATGATACTCAGCATGTCATTAGTCCTGTCTGAGCTTCAGGAAAAATCTAAAACTTGTGGTCTTTTTTGGACTAGAATCATCATACCATTGAGAAAGGGAACTCTTGGGCTACTAATGCAGTTTAGCCTCTGCTCTGCAACAAATAGGCTTATGGATAAGCCTGCAGCACTGAACAGTTAAGTGATTTGTCAAGGATCTTACAGCTAGTAGGTATGAGAGAGAGGATAGATCTATACATACACACACACACACACACACACACACACACACACACACACCCTACACATATGCATGTGTATAGTTCTATGCGCATTTGTGTATACATGCATATGCATGTGTATATTTGGGGTTTTTCAAAAAAGTTAAACTATTAAAGCTTAACATTGTAATAAACTTTGGAAATGCTCCATATCAAATTGTCAGAAATTGGAGATATATATATATATAGACATATATATAGATATATGTCTGTATATATATAATATATATATATATATGTATGGGTATATATAAGTATTTATGCATGTGTGTATGTGTGTATATATCTATATCTATGTATTTATATAAATAAAGATATATATACATACATATATGCATTGACATATATGTTTATGTGTATATATATGTGCATGTATGTATGTGTATGTGTGCATATGTACATATGTAGTAAGTGTTCTTGTTTGTCCTTCATTCTGGAAAAGGACCATGACATTAGGGAGGGGATACCATGACTTGCAAGTGAATTGGATTTAAATGGGTAAGTCTATGCAAGGTCACCTGTCTCACTTTCCCCTCCAGAGCAATGTGGGTCCAGTGTCCAGATCTAGATGAGGAAGACTGGAGGTGGCTCTGGATATAGTGGGAGACCTTAGTCTTTTAAGCTAAGGTTTTTAACAAATTTCAGTTTGACTGAGGCAATGACCATTTAGTGATTAAGGCAATGAATGACCTCTTCCAGCTCATCAAAAAAAAAAAAAAAAAAAAAATATATATATATATATATATATATATAGATAGATAGATAGATAGATAGATAGATAGATAGATAGATAGATAGATATAGATAGATAGATAGATAGATAGATAGATAGATAGATAGATAGATAGATAATCTGAGAGGATAAAAGTCTCAGGGCTTATATGTATATTGTATATGTTTATATGTATGTGTGTTTATATAATACAATAAATTAATCTCCTGCCTCTGAAACATCTATGCATGTACACAATATACATAAGAGCACATAGCTGCATATGTATGTATCATGGTTAGTGTAAATGTGAATGTATTATGACTGAGCTTATATAATGGATAAAAAAAAAATCTCTAAGATTCCTTCTATGAAATTTTGCTTCTGTGAATCATAAAAATGCAAATAGGATGGAGTCATTAATTTTAAAAAATCATTAATTCCAAAAGCAAATCAATTTTAGATTATGGTGTGGTACTTCCATTTCTGTTCCTCACAACCCCCCACTGGTGTGCCTCCCATTAATAATCAACCAGACTTATTTTCTTTTTATTAAAAGTATTTACTAAGAATTTATAACAAGAACACTCATTACCCAAACCATTCCCCTCTAAAAGTCTAGGGGCACAAATACACACAGAGTTTGTGGGGGAATGAGCACAGACTTGAAATACAAAGGCAATGGGGCACTCAGGTTAAGAATACAAACAACAAAGGCAAATTATTAAATTTGGAGATTACCCAAAACTAAAAATCTAGTTCATATATTATCAAAAGGCAGCCAAAACAATCTTGTCATAAGCTAGATGGAATCAGAAGCCCAGGAGTCATATTATGCTTCTATTAATTCCTAATCCTGTGACATTTGGAACTTAAAATACTGCAAAAAATGATTGTTGAAAGCTATTTTTACATGAAACTGGGAAAATACTATTTAGTGGGAAAAATTAAAATAAAAAATTAATCCACTGGACTTCATTTTCCTCATCTGTAAAATGACCCATTGGGCTAGTTGGCCATTCTATTTTCTTCCTGCTCTATAATTATGGATGCCAAATTGAAATATCATAGGAGGAATATAAAATTGTCCATAATTATTTTCCTGAATTATTAAACAAAGGAGAGGGATAGTTACTTAATAATGTGAAAAGAAAATCTTTTGACCAGTTAGTTGGCACAGCATGTAGAACTGGATCTGGAATCAGGAAAAGTTGAGTTCAAATCTAGCTTCAGACATTAGAGCACAAATGTGACCTAGGGCAAATCAACCTACCTGCTTGTCTTGCTTTGTTCAACCAAAATGGAGATAGACTTGCCTCCCCCAGGCTGTTGTGAGGATTAAATGAGATAATATTTGTAAAGTGCTTAGCATAATACCTGGCATATAGTAGACTCTGTATAAGTGTTTATTCTTTTCCTTTTATTTTCCCCAATCTTAATGTAGTCACTGTAAATTATAAAAGCCAAAAAGAAAATAGAAAACTCTTCTATGATCTCTGACTAAAGCTGTGACTGTTTTCCTACATTCTACCCAGCGCACAAAACATCTGGAATGCTATGCTCAATTCTGAGTGCCACAGAACTTTAGGGAGTTTATTTACAAACTGCGATGGCTTCAGAAAATGGTAACCAAGATGATGAAGAAACTGGATGGAGACTGTTCAATAATTCATTTCCGTGAGCATGCAATATACAAGGCACCATGGGCATACAGAGGACCTTACCACTGAATACAACATATTCCCAGATAAATAAATATGTTTGTTTAAGGATGAAGTAAGCATTGCCAATTGGAGGGAGTGTGGAGAGGGGATGGAGTCACAGAGGTTTCAAAGGCAATGCAGAAAGTATGCTGATACTTGTACAGATTCCAAAAAGAGGAGGAGAGAAAGGAGAATATTGCAGGTTTGGGAAAAGCTTGTGGAAATACCCAGAGGGCTGGGCATGTGTAGTCCCTTGCAGCTGGAGAGGACAAGGGTGGTGGAGTAAATTAGTTTAGGAGATCTCAGTTACAGTGGAGGTAACTCCAAAGATGGATTCAACTCAGATAAGGAAAAACAGGAACTTAATGCACTCTTGTTGATCATATTGGGATTGAGCTCATCATGGCCATCTATCCTAGGTTAGATGGGGAGATCCAACCCCATCCCCGGGATTCATCCTCCCCCCAAAAAGAAAATGCTCAGAAACCAATAGGATTCAACATAGCACTTTCACTCTTTCTGTTGTTTGAAGAAGAAAAGAAAAAGAAGAAGAAAAGAAGAAGAAGAAAAGAAAAAGAAGAAAAAGAAAAGAAGAAGAAAACAAGAAGTAGTAGTAGTAGTAGTAGAAGAAGAAGAAGAAGAAAAGAAAAAGAAGAAAAAGAAAAGAAGAAAACAAGAAGAAGAAGTAGTAGTAGTAGTAGTAGTAGTAGTAGTAGTAGTAGTAGTAGTAGTAGAAGAAGAAGAAGAAGAAGAAGAAGAAGAAGAAGAAGAAGAAGAAGAAGAAGAAGAAGAAGAAGAAGAAGAAGATGATGATGATGATGTTGAAGAAGATGAGGATGATTAAGAAGAAGATTAGGAAGAAGAATGTGAAGGCATGAATGACATTGTAGATGATATATAAGGATCCTGTAAACAACAACTAAGGGAACTGGGGATATTGAACTTGCAGATCAGAAGATTTAGGACATGATAGCTTCAAATTCCCAAAGGACTTTCATGTAATATAGTATTTAGATCTCTGCTTGGTCTTAGAGGGCAGAATTACTATAGCAGCTATGCATAGGGCGAAAAAGGCAGATTTAAGGCAAATCTTTCTAGAAATTAGTACCATCTAGCCCAAGTTTCCTTCCAAAATGGTGGATTCTGAATCACTGAAGGCTACAAGATAATCACTTTTCAGTAATACTATAGATTAAATGACCATGATGGCACAGCATGATGCTATGATGTGAACTCTGAAATTCTATGATCCTGTGAAATTTGAGAAAAGGAAATGGATTGCTCATGTAGTTTGAGTAAAGGATAACCAGTCCAAGAATTCCATTGCTTACTATCCATGATATGACAAACAAACCTAGGAAAAGCCTGCAACACATTGGAACCATCCTCTATCTAGAATTTTCAAGAAGCCCACACAAAGCTCCCTCAAGATGGAAAATCACCAATGGGTAACAGCAGTTACCTAAAGGAAAATATCCACATCAATAGGATCATGGAGTCATTAAAGAATATCATCTATAACTGTTTGTTCCACATGCATCTCCTTGGTCTCTTACCTCCTGGTAAGAGAAAATGTGCTAGAATTTTATATGTGCGAATGACTTGTAGTTTCTAATTGCTAGCAAGGATAATCATTAAGTGCATATTTTCATGTAATGAAAATTGTCATCAAGGGACAGAATTTTACCCTCCATAGTGGAACTAACCATACACACAGGACCTAGCTAACTTGCTAATAGAGCTTCTTGTCCATGAATATTCATTAGCTCAAGTTATGAATGATGAAGTGAAAATCAAAAGATGAGTTCCTGTATGCTCAAAAAGTTATCAAACTGTGCATACCCTTTGATCCAGCAGTGGGCTTTTGGGCTTATATCCCAAAGAGATATTAAAGGAGGCAAAGGGACCCACATGTGCAAAAATGTTTGTGGCAGCCCTTTTTGTAGTGGCAAGAAACTGGACATTTAATGGATGCCCATCAATTGGAGAATAGCTGAATAAGTATATGAATATTATGGAATATTATTGTTCTATAAGAAATGACCAGTAGGAGGAATACAGAGAGGCTTGGAGAGACTGACATGAACTGATGTTGAGTGAAATGAGCAGAATTAGGGGATCATTATACACTTCAACAATGATACTGTATGAGGATGTATTCTGATGGAAGTGGATATCTTCAACAACGAGAAGATCCAATTCAGTTCCAATTGATCAATGATGGACAGAATCAGCTACACCCAGAGAAGGAACACTGGGAAATGAGTGTGATCTGTTTGCGTTTTTGTTTTTCTTCCCAGGGTATTTTTACCTTCTGAATCAGATTTTTCTTGTGCAATAAGAGAACTGTACAGATCTGCATACATATATAGTATCTAAGATATACTTTAACATGTTTAACATGTATGAGACTGCCTGCCATCTAGGAAAGGGGGTGGAGAGAGGGAAGGGAACAGTTGGAACAGAAATAAGTGCAAGGAACAATGTTGAAAACCATACATATGTTCTGTCAATAAAAAGCTATTAAAAAAAAAAAAAGATGAGTTCCTTTCTACAGGTAGATGTGCTAAGAAGGAACTAAATGAAAGGGAAGATGGAACAGTCAGTCTGAGATTCAGTTTCTTTAACTGAGAAATCAAAGATCTAGAAAAGATAATCACTGAGTCATTTTCTTTCTTTCTTTTACAGTTTTTAATCATTTTTATTTAAAGTTTGAGTTCCAAATTCTATTCCTTCCTTCCTCCATAACCTCCCCTCTCCCTGAGAGGGCAAGCGAATCAGATATAGATTATATATGTGCAATTATGCAAAACTTTAGTCATTTTGTACAAAAAGGAAAGTAAATAAAAGAAAAAAAATTAAGTGAAAAATATGCTTCAGTCTGTATTCAATCAGTATCAGTTCTTTCTCTGAGGGTTGGAAGTTTACTTCATCATTAGTCTTTTGAGATTGTATTGGATCATTGTATTGCTGAAAATAAGTCATTCACAGTTCTTCACTGAACAATATTGCTGTTACAATGTAAGACATTCTCTGATTTGTCTACATCACTGTGTATCAGTTCATGTAAATTTTTATAGTTATTTTCTGAGGTCATCCTGCTTGTCACTCTTCCTAACATGATAATATTTCATTGCAATCATATACCACAGCTTATTTAGTCATATTCCAATTGATGGCCATACCTTTGATTTCTAATTCTTAAAGCCACCTCAAAAATAACTACTTTAAATATTTTTGCACTTGTAGGCTCTTTTCTCCCTTTTGGATATCTTTGGTACATAGACTTAACAGTTGTATTTCTGGATCAAAGTATATAAACAGTGTTAAAGCCCTTTGGACACAACTCCAAATTGCTCTCCAGAAAAGTTGGATCAATTCACAACTCTACCAAGAGTCGGATGTGTCCCAATTTTCCCACATTCTCTCCAAAACGTCATATTTTCCTTTTTTATCATATTAGCCACTTGATAGGCATGAAGTGATATCTCAGAATTGTTTTAACTTGCATTTCTGTGATCAGTAATGATTTAGAGCATTTTTTCATATATTTGCAAATAACTGATTTCTTTATCTGAAAATTGCTCATTCTTATTCTTTGACAATTTGTCAAATGGGAAATGATTTTTATTTTTTAGTAATTATTTTAGGTTTTTAAATATCTAGCACAAAATTTTAATTTAATTGTTTAATTTAATCCAATAATTAAATTAAATATAAAACTATTAAATTTTTGTTAATATTTTATCATTAATATTTATTATTATTAATGCAATATGAAATTTTAAATAGCCTTTTATTTTCAAAATACATGCAAAAATAGTTTTCTATTATTGTTCTTTAAGAAACGACCAGCAGGATGATTTCAGAGAGGCCTGGAGAGACTTACTTGAACTAATACTAAGTGAAATAAGCAGAACCAGGAGATTATTATACATACCCAACAACAATATTATATAATGATCAATTCTGATGGACGTGGCTCTCTTCAACAATGAGATGATTCAAACCAGTTCTAATTGTTCTGTGATTAAGAGAGCCATCTACACCCAGTGAGCTGACCATGGGAACTGAGTGTGGACCACAGCTTAGCATTCCCACTCTTTCTATTGTTGCTTGCTTGCATTTTGTTTTCTTTCTCAGTTTTTTTTTCCTTTTTAACTAGATTTTTCTTGTGCAGCAAGATAACTGTACAAATACATATAATAGATTTAACATATATTGTAACATATTTAACAAGTATTGGACTACCTGCCATCCAGGGGAGATGGTGGGGGTAAGAAGGTGATAATTGGGAACAGAAGGCTTTCAAGGATCAATGTTGAAAAATTATCCATGCATGTTTTGTAAATAAAAAGCTTTAAAAAAAATAAAGTCCTAAGAATAAATAAATAAGTAAAAATTTTTGTTTTTAAAATTTTTAGCATAAAATCTTAATTTAATTTAAATAAATTTAATATTAAATTCTTAAATGTGTATTATTATTTTGTTTATTATTTATATGTATATATTATTAAATATAACATGAAATTTTAATAGCCTTTTATTTTCAAAATACATGCAAAGATCGTTTTCTACATTCACCCTTACAAAACCTTGTGTTTCAAAATTTTCTCCCTTCTATCTCCCACCCTCTTCTTTAAATAGCAAGTAATCCAATATAAGTTAAATATGTGCAATTCTTCTAAACATATTTCTACATAGATCATGCTGTACAAGAAAAATCAGATCAAAAAGGGAAATAAAAATGAGAAAAAAAAAAGCAAACAAACAACAAGAAAAAATGAGTACTTCTCCTTTTCTACTCTCTCTAGTCAGAGAGAGGATTCCAAGACCAGAGAGTAATAATGGGGTATGAGTTCCACTGTTGAAATGATCTTGTAGCATGACAAGACTCTTGGAGCCATAATAGAAAAGTTCAAAGGAGTCCACTTTGTGGAAAATGAAAAAAAAAATCCACCTTGAACACCTTCTTTAAATGGAAATACTAAGAGGAGTTCTCTTCTCTCCATTCAGAGACTTTTGAACACAAAAATACTATAATCCTCCCTCTATCTAAAGTTAAGTTTAAAGTAATTCATTTGGAAATTTTCAGAAAGGTAAATTCTTAAGAAAGAAATCGGAATTACAATTCCCTCTGGACAGAGACTTCCAAATATAACTAATCAGAGAGGTTAGTGACTTGTAATGGTAGAGATGCTTAGTAGTGGTCTGACTCTAGATGAATCACTTTACTTCTTGATTTTGATTATTTTTTTTGTTATCAGCTTCAATTAGGTTGTCAATTAGACCCAGTAGATAGAACACTGGGTCTGAAATCAGGAAGACCTGAATTCAAATCTAATCTCAGACACTAGATGTATGACCGTAGTCAAGTCATAATCTCTATTTGTCTAAGTTTCTTCAACTATAACATGGAAATAATATTAGACTTACCTTCCAGAGTTGTTGCAAGGGTCAAATGAGATCTCTCTGTGACTTTCTGTAAAGAGCTTAGTGAATAGTAAGCATCATATAAAGTTAGCTATCATTATTATTATTACTATGGTTCATATTGATTTGCTGAGGTCTCACAGTTAGTGAACATCTGGGGTTGAACTTTTAACATAGTTCTTCCTGAATCTCAGATCAATATTCAATTTGCAATGAAAGTCTAAGCTTTTTTCATCTTTTGTTGATCATTTTTACCCTTGTAGCCCCAGCATCTTGGGTACCCCAGTGCTTGGGTATAGAGCAAAAACTTTTTTTAAGGTTAACATTGCTTTGACTTTCCAATATTTTAGGAGAGGAAAGGTGATTGAGGTTATGTGATTTGCCCAGGATCATGCAGTTAGTAAGTGTGTGAGGTCAAATTTGAACTCAAGTGCTCCTGATTCCAGGCCACTGCTTTATCCACAGCACTTCCTAATTGTCATCAAGAGCAACAACTTAATAAAGATTTTCTGAGTCACAAAATGAGCTCAGGACTCAAATGATAGACTTTCTTGGCAGCTGCTAAAGTTGATTAAGGTATGAATGCCAATACAACTTGGAAAATCCCAGACAACCCAAACCCAGAGGAAAAGCATTAGGAACTCAATTTAACTAAGAAGAAATGTTTGCTATTTGTATGAATTTGGGCAAGTCACATTACTTCTCTGAACCTGTTTCTTCAACTATAAAATGAAGATGTTACACCAAAAGACTTTTAACTTTCTTTTTAGCTCTAAAGTTATAATCCTATGATTTACTTTCCTCTTTTCCCTCTTTTCTCTCTTTTATTCTCTTCCCATTAGATGCTGATAGACAGAAACCACAGAGCTTCTGCAGCCAGAGGAGAGCCACAGAGGGCTCTGGCTCCTGTGGTCTATAAGATTTTGTGATAAAAACACAGACCTCTCAATGGTGTAATCCACTTGATTATGAAAACAATGAGAAGAACCTAGATCCTGTAACTTCAAATTTAACTTTCTTTTCTGTCTAATACATCTAATTTTGCCTTGGATTGAGTAATACTCCCATATATTAAATAGAATTACCATATTTTATGCTTGTAGCAGCCCTTTTTGTCGTGGGAAGGAATTGAAAAATGAGTGAATCCCCATCAGTTGGGGAATGGTTGAATAAGTTATGATATATGAATGTAATGGAATATTATTTTCTATAAGAAATGGTGAGCAGTCTGATTTCAGAAAAGCTTGGAAAGATTTACATGAACTGTGCTGAGTGAAGTGAACAGAACCAAGAGAATATTGTACAAAGCAACAACAAAATTATGTGATGATCTACTGTGATGGACTTGATTCTTCTCAACAATATGGTGATTCAAGGCAATTCCAATAGACTAAGGTAGATTGATCTGCAGAGCTGTGATTTGAATCTTACAGCTCCCTCTTTTCCTCCCTTCTCATTCCGCCTATTTTTCTCTTTTCCTATGTCTCCCTTTCCTCTTCTCTCTTTCTTTTTTTAACATTCTCACTTTAACTAACCCTATCTCCTCTACTCTTTTCCCATACTTCCCTTTTCCCCTTTCTCTCTTTTTTTTCCACTCACTCTCTTTTCCTTTTCCCTCTGTCACCCCTTTAATATCAGTCAGAGAGTGGCAACAAAAGAAAAAGGTGGGGGAAAGAGGGAGAAAGAATAGATGGGAAGAGAAAAGTTGGGAAAGAGGAAAGTAAATCATAGAATCATAGCTTTGAAGATAAAAGGAAACTCAAAGTCTTCTAGTTTGACCTCTTCATTTGGTAGTTGAGAAAATAGGTTAAGAGAGTTTATGTGGCTTGATCAAGATTACATAGATAGGAAATTGCCAGAGATTTAGAGTTCTAAGAAGGAGAAAGGGAGAAAAGGGGAAAGATAGGAATAGAAACTAGAAAGAGAGGTGAAAAGGAGTATGAAGGGTAGGAAGAAAATTGTAAGAAAGGGAGAAAGTGAAAGGGAAGGGAAGGAAGAGAGAGAAGGGGAAGAAAGAGGAGGGAGAAAAGCAGGAGTACTAAGAAAAAAAGAAGGAAGCAAATGGGGTCAGATGGGAAGAGAAAGAAATTGAGGAAAAGGAAATAATAGAAAAGAAAGGATAGAGAAAATAAGGGAGGAAAGCCTAAAGAAATGAGAAAGAGAAGAGAAAGAAGAGATAAATGTGTAGAAGGATGGAGGAAAGAGAAAAGGGGATGAAGGTATGAAAGGAAAAAAGAGACAAGAGAATGGAATAAACAGTGAGAGACAGAAGATAAACATACAGACAGAGAGAAAAAAGACAGAGAAAGAGAGAAAGAGCTTCATCAGTGAGACAGAGAAAGAGAAATAGAAAGATAGAAAAAGATGGAGGAAAGGGAAAGGGAGAGGGAGAGAGAGGGAGAGAAAGAGAGAAGGAGAAAAAGAGGGAGAAGAGGAGAGAAGGAGAGGGAGGATACAGGAAGACAGAGAGAGAGTGGGGGAAGAGAGATAGAGATTCTAAATTCATAGTGCTGAGAAAATTATGTTCTCAAGTTCTCTGGCTGAAGCACCTATCCTGAGGACAGAAGCTCCATTTCTTCCTCATTCCTCTTGGCAAATGCTTGAGTCTTCTCAGTAGAGGCTAAAGTCTTTTGGAATTGCCTGACTTCATTTTCCAGGGATGGATAAGCAGTGAGCCTTTTTTTTTTTTTTTTTTTTTTCTGTAAAGAGGCAGTGCCCCCTGCTGGCCACTGCTTCCCAGGGCAATGGCTCCCTGCAGTTTGCTGAAAGAATTCTTTCCCACCATCAGCTGTCCTTTGGAGTTAGGAAGAAAATTTTTGAATGCTTCATTATTTAAGTTTTCTCCAACTAAAGATCTTTGCAACTTTGAGTAAGTCAGTGCCCCACTTTCAAACACATTTTTCCTATAAAATGAAAATATTAAACTAGATGGCCCCTTGTAGTTTCTTGAAAGCCATCATTCTGTTTGAAGTTCCTCCAATCCTAATCATGTCTCCATTTCTAGAATACACCAAGTTTTGGGAAGAATATTGGCAAACTGGAGAGAATCCAAAGGAGCAGTAACAGGACAGCAAGAAAAAATGAAGATCATGGCATTTAAAAACCCTTGGTAAGAACTGAACATGTTCAACTGGGAGAAGAAAAGATTGGCTGGGAGTAGAGAGGAAAAGAAGAGGATGAATTGTAGTAATGATAACAGTAATCACAATACTTCTACTAGTAACTAACATTTAAGGCTTGTAAAGCATTTTGATTTTGTATTGCCTTATTTGATCTTCACAACAATCTTGGAAATAGATCCCTGTTTTACAGGGCAAGCTAAGACCTGGAGAAGTAAAGTGAATTGGCTAAGATGGTACACCTATTAATTATCTAAGGCAAGAGTCAAACTCATGTCCTCCTGACTCCAGGTCTAGGACATTCCATTGTCTATCTTCCCTGCTCCCTAGAAAATAGAACTATTCAAAGATGACAGGTGCAGCATTAAAAAATAGTGAGTAACACCCCCCAAGTCCCAGCCCCAGCTCTACTCATTGGCCATCCTCTATAATAATCTGGAAGACTACTTCTCTGGGATGTTTGGAGTTGGGATTCATAATTGGGTGTGAGTTAAACCTCAGGCTTAAGCTTTCCTTCCACATCTGTGACTTTATGAAATGTACAATTGTCCATTAGCCAAATGAGTCTAATGTAGGAGAGTCTGAAATATCCATCTCCTTAGTTTCTTCTCAGAAATGATGCAGAACATGATGATCATGTTCTTTTCAGTCTTGGAATCCTTTGATGCCAGTAAGTCTTTGAAAAAGAATATGAATTAAAAAAAAGAATATGAATTACTATTCCAGTGACTCTTTGGTAGCAGCCTTATTTTATATACCTATAATGAGGTCTGATCTGATCAAATGGAAAAAGTCCTGGATTGGGTATCAGATAATTTGGGGTGTTGTCCCAATCCTGCTATTAACTTGGTATGAGACCTTGAACCCTCCATAGATTCAACTTCAGTTCCTTCCTTTGTAAAATAAGGAAGCTGGATAGAAAATCATAATGTCCCTTTCAGCTTCCTGATTACAATGATCTCATTGTCATTTGACATCAAACATAAAGCTATATACATAGTAAGCAACAGATTAATTCAATTCCAAATATCTGAAATAGTATTATGATTGGAAGTGCAGAATTAGTTTCTAGTATAACTTGAGATAATCCTTACTCACAAAGAACTTACATTTTATATTGTGTACATGAGTAAGGAATACAAAGTGTTTTCAAGAAGAGAATATGAATTAATGAATATTTTAGTGTTTTGAGTAGTATAGATATTCCATCTATCACTGCAGATCTCAACCCTATACAATTTTGTAGCTCTTCAAGAGCTATGGAAGCTAAAAAAAAATCAGCATCATGCATCCAGCCTGTGAATCATCAGTAGATTATTCTTTTGGTACAGTTCATTAACAGACAAGCCTGTAATCAAAGCTTGCCAGGAACAGCTAAAACAAAACTAAGGACAATGAGGGGAACTTTAAGAGAAGTAGATTTGGGCTTCAAATGGCAGGGTTGAACTATGCTACAAGGATAAGCATGGTTGTGGATCTCTCTTACTTTTGTCCAGGCTGAGCTATTGCCCCACTTTTCTCCTCTAAAAAAGGTTTTCTCTTTGAACTGAACTGAATTGAATGGAACTGTAATGAAATCAAATTGGATCCATTTTGTGGATTTATCCCATATCTGGAATGCTCTCCCTCTTTTTCTCCTTATGCCTCCTATTTTTCTTGGATTTCCTTAGAGACTCAAGCTCAAATACTATTTCCCATAGGAGGACTTTCCAATCTGCTAAAATCTCCCCTCAGAAATTACCTTCCATCTCTTTTGTTTGAATCTTATAGATGAAAAGTTAATCTGCCTCTGTGTGAGTCCTTTCAGGGAATGAAACATTTTACCTCTCTTTGTATACTCAGTATTTAACAAAGTCACTAGCATAGGCTATTGCTTAATTAATAAATTAGTTAATATGATGTTGACTAATTGACTAAGTGAGGTGAAAAATGCAAACAATTCCTTAGGTGAAAAGATCTATAAGCATTATGAAAGTTTATGGAGACATGATTGGAGTGCAATAGCTAGAAAGCCTCTCCTTGACAAAGAGAGTTACAACTCAACTCTTTCAATGTATCTATCATAGCCAACTTGTCAGCAGAATGCCATTGTTTGGAAACTAGTCTATTCTTTTTAACTGCCAGTGATTTGTATTCATTCAAAATCCATAGTCCCAACTACCTGTCTGACTTGGGAATGGGAAACACCTTACAACTTCTGATGTATTTTCTGACTATAAACCTATTTCCCCCAAACCCATTTTTGGGCACTCTGCCCAAGCTATTTCCATAGGAAAATATAGATGTGTAAAATCTAAAGTGACAAAAATCTACCTCTCTCCCAAGACACTACTTGATTGCCATACAAATGTGGTCAGAACAAGAACAAAAAAAATCAAGTGAAATCCATGTTTTCCTGGATTACATATGTCTGTCAGGAAGAGAAGCTGGGGTTTCCGTGTTATGTTCTGCCCAGACAAAACCTCCGTGTATGCCTACATTAGCATATAGTGTGTTTCTTTTTTTTTAATTAATTTTATAATTATAACATTTTTGACAGGTATTTTTTTTTACAACATTATCCCTTATACTCCCTTCTGTCCCAAATTTTTCCCCTACTTCCCTCCACCCTCTACCCTAGATGGCAGGCATTCCCATACATATTAACTATCTTATAGTATATGCTTGGTACAATATATATGTGCAGAACTGAATTTTGTTGTTGTTGTTGTTGCAAAGGCAGAATTGTATTCAGAAGGTAATAATCTTGGAAGAAAAAAAAATGCTCACAGTTTACACTTATTTCCCAGTGTTCCTTCTCTGGATGTAGCTGATTCTGTCCATCATTGATCAATTGGAATTGGATTAGCTCCTCTCTATGTTGAAGATATCCACTTCCATCAGCATACATCCTCATACAGTATCATTGTTGAAGCGTATAATGATCTCCTAGTTCTGCTTGTTTCACTCAGCATCAGTTGATGTAAGTCTCTCTGTATTCCTCCTGTTGGTCATTTCTTACAGAACAATAATATTCCATAACATTCATATACCATAATTTACCCAACCATTCTC
Organism: Sminthopsis crassicaudata; assembly: GCF_048593235.1. Classification (NCBI taxonomy): domain Eukaryota; kingdom Metazoa; phylum Chordata; class Mammalia; order Dasyuromorphia; family Dasyuridae; genus Sminthopsis; species Sminthopsis crassicaudata. The sequence continues at coordinate 42,433,780 of NC_133617.1, read as the reverse complement.
CAATTGATGGACATCCATTCATCTTCCAGTTTCTAGCTACTATGAAAAGGGCTGCCACAAACATTTTGGCACATACAGGTCCCTTTCCCTTCTTTAGTATTTCCTTGGGATATAAGCCCAGTAGTAGCACTGCTGGGTCAAAGGGTATGCACATTTTGATAACTTTTTGGGCATAATTCCAGATTGCTCTCCAGAATGGTTGGATTCTTTCACAACTCCACCAACAATGCATCAGTGTCTCAGTTTTCCCACAGGCCTTCCAGCATTCATCATTATTTGTTCCTGTCATCTTAGCCAATCTGATAGGTGTGTAGTGGTATCTCAGAGTTGTCTGAATCTGCATTTCTCTGATCAATAGTGATTTGGAACACTCTTTCATATGAGTGGAAATAGTTTTAATTTCATCATCTGAAAATTGTCTGTTCATATCCTTTGACCATTTATCAATTGGAGAATGGCTTAATTTCTTATAAATTAAAGTCAATTATCTATATATTTTGGAGATCAGAACCTTTAACTGTAAAAATGTTTTCCCAATTTGTTACTTCCCTTCTAATCTTGTTTGCATTAGTTTTGTTTGTGCAGAAACTTTTTAATTTGATGTAATCAAAATTTTCTATTTTGTGATCAATAATGACCTCTAGTTCTCCTTTGGACACAAATTCCTTCCTCCTCCACAAGTCTGAGAGGTAGATTATCCTATGTTCCTCTAATTTATTTATGATCTCGTTCTTTATGCCTAAATCTTGGACCCATTTTGATCTTATCTTAGTATGTGGTGTTAAATGTGAGTCCATGCCTAATTTCTGCCATACTAATTTCCAGTTTTCCCAGCAGTTTTTGTCAAATAATGAATTCTTGTCCCAAAAGTTGGGATCTTTGGGTTTGTCAAACACTAGATTGCTATCTTTATTCACTATCTTGCCCTGTGAACCTAACATATTCCACTGATTAACTAGTCTATTTCTTAACCAATACCAAATGTTTTTTGGTGACTGTTGTTTTATAATATAGTTCTAGATCAGGTATAGCTAGACCACCTTCATTTATTTTTTTTTTCATTACTTCCCTTGAAATTCTCGACCTTTTGTTGTTCCATATGAATTCTGTTGTTATTTTTTCTAGGTCATTAAAATAGTTTCTTGGGAGTCTTATTGGAACATCACTGAATAAATAGATTAGTTTAGGGAGTATTGTCATCTTAATTATATTTGCTCAGCCTATCCAAGAGCACTGAATGTCTTTCCAATTATTTAAATCTGACTTTATTTTTGCAGCAAGTGTTTCATAATTTTGCTCATATAATTCCTGACTTTCCTTTGGTAGATATATTCCCAAATATTTTATACTATCGACAGTTATTTTGAATGTAATTTCTCTTTGTATCTCTTGCTCTTGGATTGTGTTGGTAATATATAAAAATGCTGAGGATTTATTTTGTATCCTGCAACTTTGCTAAAATTCTGAATTATTTCTAATAGCTTTTTAGCAGAGTCTTGGGGTTCTCTAAGTATACCATCATGTCATCTGCAAAGAGGACAAATCATCCTGCAAAGGACCCAATCATTCTTTAGTATAAGATCATTTAGTTTCCAATTATTTTTTGTTCTATTTTCCTCTGGCTTTTTATTAAATGTAATTTTAATTGCATTGTGGTCTGAAAAGCATACATTTACTATTTCTGCCTTACTGCATTTGATTTTGAGGTTTTTATGTCCTAGTGTATGATCAATTTTTGTATAGGTTCAATGAACTGCTGAGAAGAAAGTGTACCTCCTTTCTGTCTCCATTTAGCTTTCGCCAAAGATCTATCATATCAAACTTTTCTAGTATTCTATTTACCTCTTTGACTTCTTTCTTATTTATTTTGTGGTTTGATTTATCCAATTCTGAGAGTGCAAGATTGAGATCTCCCACTATTATAGTTTTGCTGTCTACTTTTTGCAGCTCTCTTAATTTCTCTTTTAAGAATTAGGTGCTGGGGGGCGGAGCCAAGATGGCGGAGAAGAAACACACGACTCAGTGAACGTCCTCACTCCCTCACAACCAATTAGATAAATTAAGTCTCAAAATTAGCTCAGGACTGATAGATACCACAAGGACTGGAAGCACGACTTACCAGCTGAAGAGAATCTAGAGTTTCAACAGGAAAGGTCAGTTCTCAGGGGAGGAATAAGAAAGACCAGCACAGACGGTGGGGTAGGGGCACACTGCGCCCATTGCGCTGGGAGGGGCTCTGGGATCAGAGAAGCCACTGAGGTAAAGGAATCTGGCACAGGCTGTTAGCTCTTCTCTGCTAATTATTTAGCAGTTCAGAAGAGAAAGCCAAAATATTTTAAAACTCAGATTAGATTTTCCCCCTCCCCCACCCTGGGGGTGACTCGGCAGACGGCACCAGGGGGTGTGGCCTCAGCTACCTCCTGAGAATAGTTAAGAGACTGACAAGTGGGTGGATACGGCCCAAGGCAACACACACTGCCTAGCTTAGCTGGAGGGAGTGGAACTCAGCTCCAGGAAGTCCCAGAGAAGCGGAACCTTTGAACTAGGGACCGCGGTTTCTGGCAGACACTTCCAGTTTGAGCACAGGGGCTTCTCACGTCACCTGCTGCAAACATCCACTCCCCACCCGGACACATAGCCTGGGCTTCTTGCTGTCTTCACTATTCTACGCCCTCGAAGCACAGTAGTGCTAATCACCTCTGAGGCGCTCCCAGGGAGGGGGTGGGGAACTCTCTCCCAGAGCTCTCTCTTAGCGCGGGCGCAGGGGCCGCTGCATCCATCCGGTCTGGGAGGAAGCTGGTAAAGAAGTAAATAATTTCCTACCCCAGGGACAGACCCCAAAACATTTTTTAAGTATGAGCAAAAAAGCTAGAAAAACTATAGATTCCTTCTATACAGAGAAAGAGCAGGTATCCAACCCCGAGGAAGTTAACAGCAAAGATTCAGAAGATAACAACCTAAAGGGGAACGATTCCTGCCCCCCATCACATAACTCTCTCCTAGAAGAAGCTCTTAAGAAATTGAGGGAGATCGAAGAAAAATGGGGCAAGGAAAGGGAAGTTATGATAGAGAATAACAACGTCCTGAAATTGGAGTTGGAAAAAATAAAGAATTCACAGGAGATGCAGGGAAACAAAATTAGTGAATTAGAAAAGGTTAAAAAAACACAGGAAAGTAGGATTTCTGAATTGGAAAAGATAAAAAAGTCTCAAGAAAATAGAATTTCTGAATTGGAAAAAGAAAATAATTCTCAAAAAAAAAAATTAGGGAAATGGAAAAAAATTCAATAGAGCAAAATAATTCATTTAAAAACGAAATTGGACATTTACAAAAAGAACTAAAAACTGTGAAAGAAGAAAATAACTCCTTAAAAGTCAGGATGGAACAAATAGAAATGAATGATTCACAGAGAACCCAAGAATCAGTCAAACAAAACAAAAAAAATGAGAAGCTGGAGAACAACGTCAAATACTTACTGGGAAAATCTATAGACCTGGAAAATAGATCTAGGAGAGATAATCTGCGGATTATTGGACTTCCAGAAAACTATGACCAAAAAAAGAGCCTAGATTCTATTTTACAGGAAATTATCAAAGAGAACTGTCCAGAGATAATAGAAACAGAAGGGAAAGTAGATGTGGAAAGAATTCATCGAACTCCTTCTGAAATAGACCCTAAAAAAAGAACACCACGGAATATTGTGGCTAAGCTGCAGAATTACCACACAAAGGAGAAAATCCTGCAAGCAGCTAGAAAAAAACAATTTAAATACCAAGGTGCCACAATAAGGGTCACCCAAGATCTGGCTGCCTCCACATTAAAAGATAGAAGGGCCTGGAACCTGATATTCCGAAAGGCAAAAGATCAAGGACTGCAACCAAGAATGAACTACCCAGCTAAGTTTAGCATCTTTTTCCACGGAAGAAGATGGTCATTCAATGAAACAGAGGAATTCTATATGTTTCTAAGAAAAAAACCAGACTTAAACAAAAAATTTGATCTACATCCACAAGACTGAAGAGAAACAGAAAAAGGTACACAGAACCCTTGAGAACTGTAACTCTGTTGTGGGTATATAAAAAATACTCAAGGATAATTTGATTTTACTGATATAAAAAAAAAAAGGGGGGTGTAGTAAAGGGAAGGAGGTCGGTTCAGAAAAAGGGGAAGAAGTGATAAAAAGAGGGAAACTACATCCCAGGAAGAGACATAGAAAATACACCATATCTGAGGGAACTTAGTGAGGGGGAGAATCATTGTGTGAATCTTACTCTCATCAGAAGAGGCTCAAAGAGTAAATAATTAACATATTTGTTTTTCAGAGAATTTTCTCTCACCTCATTAAAAGGGGGGAGAGGAAAAGGGAAAAGGAAAAGGGGAATAAGTGAAGGGACTTGGAGGGAGGGGGGAGGGATCCTAAAAAAAAAAAAAAAAAAAAAAAAGAGGGAGGGTTGCGCGTCACAAGGGGGGTCTGTAAATTAAATATCGGGGAGGGGGATCAGGGGGGTCAAGGGAAAAAAGCATAATCTGGGGATAATACGATGGCAGGAAATACAGAATTAGTAATTTTAACTGTAAATGTAAATGGGATGAACGATCCCATCAAACGGAGACGGATAGTAGATTGGATCAAAAAGCAGAACCCTACAATATGTTGCCTACAGGAAACACACTTAAAGCAGGGAGATACATACAGAGTAAAGGTAAAAGGTTGGAACAGAGCCTATTATGCTTCAGGTAAAGCCAAAAAAGCAGGGGTAGCTATCCTTATCTCAGATCAAGCAAAAGCAGAAGTAGATCTCGTTAAAAAAGATAAGGAAGGAAACTATATCCTGCTGAAAGGTAGCATAAATAATGAAGCCATATCAATACTAAACATATATGCACCAAGTGGTATAGCATCTAACTTTCTAAAGGAAAAGTTAAGAGAACTGCAAGAAGAAATAGACAGTAAAACTATAATAGTGGGAGATCTCAACCTTGCACTCTCAGATTTAGACAAATCAAACCACAAAACAAACAAGAAAGAAATTAAAAAAGTAAATAGAACATTAGAAAAACTAGGTATGATAGACCTTTGGAGAAAACTGAATGGCAATAGGAAGGAATATACTTTCTTCTCAGCAGTTCATGGATCCTATACAAAAATTGACCATATACTAGGACATAAAGATCTCAAAATTAAATGTAGGAAGGCAGAAATAATAAATGCCTTCTTCTCAGATCACAATGCAATAAAAGCTACATTTAGTAAAAAGTTAGGGGTAAATAGACCAAAAAGTAATTGGAAACTGAATAATCTCATCTTAAAGAATGACTGGGTGAAAGAGCAAATTATAGAAACAATTAACAATTTCACCCAAGATAATGATAATGATGAGACATCATATCAAAATCTTTGGGATGCAGCTAAAGCGGTAATAAGGGGAAATTTTATATCTTTAGAGGCTTATTTGAAGAAAATTGAGAAAGAGAAGATTAACGAATTGGGCTTACAACTTAAAAGGCTAGAAAAAGACCAAATTATAAACCCCCAACCAAAAATTAAACTCGAAATACAAAAATTAAAAGGAGAAATCAATAAAATTGAAAGTAAAAAAACTATTGAATTAATAAATAAAACCAAGAGTTGGTTTTATGAAAAAGCCAATAAAATAGATAAACCTTTGGTAAATTTGATCAAAAAAAAGAAAGAGGAAAATCAAATTGATAGTCTTACAAATGAAAAGGGGGATCTCTCCACCAATGAAGAGGAAATTAGAGAAATAATAAGGAGTTACTTTGCCCAACTTTATGCCAATAAATTTGATAACTTAAGTGAAATGGATGACTTCCTCCAAAAATATAGGCTCCCTAGATTAACAGAGGAGGAGATAAATTGCTTAAATAGTCCCATTTCAGAAAAAGAAATAGAACAAGCTATTAATCAACTCCCCAGGAAAAAATCCCCAGGGCCAGATGGATTCACATGTGAATTCTACCAAACATTTAAAGAACAATTAGCCCCAATGTTATATAAATTATTTGAAAAAATAGGGGATGAAGGAGTCCTACCAAATTCCTTTTATGACACAGACATGGTACTGATACCTAAACCTGGTAGATCGAAAACTGAGAAAGAAAATTATAGACCAATCTCCTTAATGAATATTGATGCTAAAATCTTAAATAAGATATTAGCAAAAAGACTTCAGAAAATCATCTCCAAGATAATACACTATGATCAAGTAGGATTTATTCCAGGAATGCAGGGCTGGTTTAATATTAGGAAAACTATTAATATAATTGACCATATTAATAATCAAATTAATAAGAACCATATGATCATCTCAATAGATGCAGAAAAAGCATTTGACAAAATCCAACATCCATTCCTACTAAAAACTCTTGAGAGTATAGGAATAAATGGATTATTCCTTAGAATAATCAGGAGTATATATTTAAGACCGTCAGTAAGCATAATATGCAATAGAAATAAACTGCAACCTTTCCCAGTAAGATCAGGAGTGAAACAAGGTTGCCCACTATCACCATTACTATTCAATATAGTACTAGAAACGCTAGCCTCGGCAATAAGAGCCGAGAAAGAGATTCAAGGAATTAGAGTAGGAAATGAGGAAATTAAACTATCACTTTTTGCAGATGACATGATGGTATACTTAGAGAACCCCAAAGACTCTGCTAAAAAGCTACTAGAAATAATTCAAAATTTCAGCAAAGTGGCAGGATACAAAATAAATCCACATAAATCCTCGGCATTTTTATATATCACTAACAAAATGCAACAGCAAGAGATACAAAGAGAAATTCCATTCCAAACAAATGTTGAGAGTATAAAATATTTGGGAATCCATCTACCAAAGAAAAGTCAGGAATTATATGAGAAAAATTACAAAACACTTGCCACAAAAATAAAATCAGATTTAAATAATTGGAAAGACATTCAGTGCTCTTGGATAGGCCGAGCGAATATAATAAAGATGACAATACTCCCCAAACTAATCTATTTATTTAGTGCTATACCAATCAGACTCCCAAGAAACTATTTTAATGACCTAGAAAAAATAACAACAAAATTCATATGGAAGAATAAAAGGTCAAGAATTGCAAGGGAACTAATGAAAAAAAACTCAGAGGAAGGTGGTCTAAGTGTACCTGATCTAAAGCTATATTATATAGCAGCAGTCACCAAAACCATTTGGTATTGGCTAAGAAATAGACCGGTAGATCAGTGGAACAGATTAGATACAAAGGACAAAAAAGGGTACATCTATAGCAATCTAATCTTTGACAAACCCAAAGATTCCAACATTAGGGATAAAAATTCATTATTCGGAAAAAACTGTTGGGAAAACTGGAAATTAGTATGGCAGAAATTAGATATGGATCCACACTTAACACCATATACCAAGATAAGATCAAAATGGGTCCATGATTTAGGCATAAAGAGGGAGATAATAAATAGATTAGAGGAACAGAGGATAATCTACCTCTCAGACTTGTGGAGGAGGAAGGAATTTATGACCAGAGGAGAACTAGAGATCATTATTGATCACAAAATAGAAGATTTTGATTACATCAAACTAAAAAGTTTCTGTACAAATAATACTAATGCAAACAAGATTAGAAGGGAAGTAACAAATTGGGAAAATATTTTTAAAAACAAAGGTTCTGACAAAGGTCTCATTTCCAAAATATATAGAGAACTGACCATAATTTATAAGAAACCAAACCATTCTCCAATTGATAAATGGGCAAAGGATATGAACAGACAATTCTCAGAGGAAGAAATTGAAACTATATCCACTCACATGAAAGAGTGTTCCAAATCACTACTGATCAGAGAAATGCAAATTAAGACCACTCTGAGATACCACTACACACCTGTCAGATTGGCTAAGATGACAGGAACAAATAATGACAAATGTTGGAGGGGATGTGGGGAAATTGGGACACTAATACATTGCTGGTGGAGTTGTGAAAGAATCCAGCCATTCTGGAGAGCAATCTGGAATTATGCCCAAAAAGTTATCAAACTGTGCATACCCTTTGACCCAGCAGCGCTACTACTGGGATTATATCCCAAAGAAATACTAAAGAGCGGAAAGAGACATATATGTGCCAAAATGTTTGTGGCAGCTCTTTTTGTTGTAGCTAGAAACTGGAAGATGAATGGATGTCCATCAGTTGGAGAATGGTTGGGTAAATTGTGGTATATGAAAGTTATGGAATATTATTGCTCAGTAAGAAATGACCAGCAGGAGGAATACAGAGAGGGTTGGAGAGACTTAAATCAACTGATGCTGAGTGAAATGAGCAGAACCAGAAGATCACTGTATACTTCAACAACGATACTGTATGAGGATGTATTCTGATGGAAGTGGAAATCTTCAACATAAAGAAGATCCAACTCACTTCCAGTTGATCAATGATGGACAGAGGTAGATACACCCAGAGAAGAAACACTGGGAGGGGAATGTAAATTGTTAGCACTAATATCTGTCTGCCCAGGTTGCATGTACCTTCGGATTCTAATGTTTATTGTGCAACAAGAAAATGATATTCACACACATGTATTGTACTTAGACTATATTGTAACACATGTAAAATGTATGGTATTGCCTGTCGTCGGGGGGAGGGAATAAGGGAGGGGGGGTAATTTGGAAAAATGAATACAAGGGATAATATTATAAAATATATATATATATATAAAAAAAAAAAAAAGAATTAGGTGCTGTACCATTTGGTGTATATATGTTTAATATTGATACTGCTTCATTATCTATGCTACCCTTTAGCAGGATATAATGCCCTTCCTTATCTCTTTTAATTAGATCAATTTTTGTTTTTGCTTGATCTGAGATGAGGATGGCTACCCCTACTTTTTTTACTTCACCTGAAGCATAGTAGATTCTGCTCCACCCTTTTACTTTTAGTTTGAATGTATCACCCTGTTTCAGATGTGTTTCCTGTAAACAACATATAGTAGTATTCTGACTTTTAATCCAGTCTGCTAACTGCTTCCTCTTTATGAGGAAGTTTACCCCATTCACATTTATGGTTAAAATGACTAATTCTATATTGCTTGCCATCTTGTTGACCTCTGCTTATGCTTTTCTCCTTTCCTTCCCTCTTACCCCCCTACCCAGTATTAAACTTGTGAACACCACTTGCTTTTCACAGCCCTCCCTTTTTAGTATCCCTCCCCCACCTTAAAGTTCCTCCCCCTATTTTACCCCTTTTTCTCACAATTTCTGTATTGCCTTCCCCTTAGCTTATTTCTTCCCTTTCACTTTTCAGTGAAAGGGAAGAAGTTTCACTATAAATTGAATATGTCTATTGATACACACTATGTTCATCCCCCTCCTTTCTTTCTTTCAAATATAATAGGTTACCTTTGCCTCTTCATGAGATGTAGTACCACCACTTTACCCTTTTTTATGATATAATTTCCTTTCCACCTCTAGTTTCTAGGACAAATTATACATGTGTTCTTTACATATCTTTATGGCAGAAATATAGTTCTCAAGATTTCTTTTTACCTTTTTTAGAAATCTCTTTAGTTCTGTATTTGAAGATCAAACATTTTGTGTAGATCTGGTTTTTTCATCAAGAATAGATGGAATTCATTTATTTCGTTAAATGTCCATCTTCTTCCCTGGAAAACGATGCTCATTTTTGCTGGGTAAGTTATTCTTGGCTGCATACCAAGTTCCTTAACTTTTTGGAATATCATATTCCAGGCCCTTCCTTCTTTTTATGTGGATGCTGCTAGATCCTGGGTTACCCTTATTGTGGCTTCTCCATATCTGACTTGCTTTTTTCTAGCAGCTCCCAGTATATTTTCCTTCGTCTGATAGTTCTTGAATTTGGCTAGTATATTTCTTGGTGTTTTGATTTTAGGGTCCCTTTCAGTAGGTGATCGATGAATTTTTTCAATGTCTATTTTATCCTCTGTTTCCAAAACGTCTGAGCAGTTCTTTGATAATTTCCGATGAATTTTTTCAATGTCTATTTTATCCTCTGTTTCCAAAACGTCTGAGCAGTTCTTTGATAATTTCCTGGAAAATAGTGTCCAGGCTCTTTTTTTCCTCACATTTTTCAGGGAGTCCTATTATTCTCAAATTGTCTCTCCTGGATCTGTTTTCCAGGTCTGTTGTCTTTCCAATAAGGTACTTGACATTCTTTTCAATTGTTTCATTTTTCTGGTTTTGCTTGACTACTTCTTGGTTTCTCCTTGAGTCATTCATTTCTACTTGTTTGAGTCTAATTTTTATTGATTTTCATTTTCATTTCATATTGGTCAAATGTCTCTATGACTAACTGTATTAGTACTTTTACTTGTGGGAGTGTTTGACAGCATATTGACTTTTGCAATAGTTCCTTGAATAGGAGTAGGAGTGTTCAACATGGCAGACCAAGTCAGGGCAATGTCTAATAACCCCCTCTTCTCCTTCTCAGATTCCCAGCAAGGAGTTCATTGTGTGTGGGTGGAAGAAGATTTGTCTGCTTCTATGCTCAGAGCTATCTGGAAAGCTGACATTTAGAACTCATTATTCACAAATCCAATTTTAAAAATTGTATTTGGTCAGTAAGTGCCCACTCACAAGAAAAATGCTTGGTGGGTGGGTAAGGAACTTTCATTCAATCATGGAAGAATTTTTTTGGTTGACTGTCATTCAATCCCAACTTTCTGACACAGATTTGGACTAATACTAATTTTAAAATGACATAATTTTTAATGGATGCATTTTCAATCCACATAGAGAAGAATCCACTGGCTTGAGAGATGTTTTCAAAGTCAAATAGTTGTTTAGAAATAAGAGGAGAGGGAAAAGGGGGGAAGCAAGGGATTCTATAATTACCCTACAAACTAAAGTTAATTTATTTTCCTAGTCATTATTAGAAGTCTGTGAAATGAAGCAATCTACTTTGACATGCTCCAATGGACAGAAAAATATTGGTTCCTCTTATTTCTTCAGATTGTAAAATTTTGAAAGTGATTGAGCTGAGATGTGAGCAAAGTCAAAGCAGCAACTCACAGGGATGCTGATAGGGACCAGAATGTTCATTCAACAGAGAGGATTGTGGGAGGCCAGACTTTGGTAATAGCTGCAGGATTTGGGTCACTAAGGTCCTGGGATATGATGGGAGTTTTAGCCATTTAGAGTTCAGGAAAAAGATATTAAGCTTGGTTTAGACATTTCTCTAAATAGTCTCTCTATTCTCTCTCCCTTAAAGCCATCTTCTCCAAATCCCATGGGTTCAATTATCACCTCTATTCGAATGATTACCAAATTTGCACTGCTGCTCACAGCTTCTCCCTTGAGCGCTACTGCTATATTAATATCAGCTGCTGCTTGGTCATTTCTATCTAAGATGTTTTGTTGTCACCTATATCAAAGTGCCCCAAAGGGATGTGGTGGCTCCCCCTCATTGGAAGTCTTCAAGCAGAGGCTGAATGAATCAGTACATGAATCAAAAAGCATTTATTGAGTTCTTACTCTATTCCAGGAGCTATGCTAAGTACTGAGAACACAGACATATAAAATGTGCAGTTTCTGGGAGCTTGGATAGCTCACATAGGAAGCTAGGGAAGGGAATTTTGGTCTGAGAATGGTGAACAGAGCCATAGGACAGTTATTTGGTCATGTCTTTTACAGCCATAATGATAGTTTTTATTTGATTATAGTTCCCAAGAAAAAGGGGAGAAGAAGAACATATGTCATGTCTGTAAAATGTGGGTGGACATGAAAGAGCAGGAGATGGTTGGCTTAGTAAGGGCAGCCTGACCAATGTGGGATCTGGGGACCCGTTTGGTGGCAGCTATGAGAATAGCAGGAAACACCTGTGAAGTTTGGTAGTGTCTGGGAAACTACTTAGATATGTCCTGAGCTCTCACCAGTCAAAGATGACCATTTGATGAAGGCTGTTCTATTGCAATTTTTTTCTAGTATGGATTGGACTAGTGGCTACTCTAAAAATTCGATGGTTCTGATTCTATGAACTTTCTTCCTTCCGTTCAAAGCAAAATCCTACTATTGACTGGAGCATTCAGATTTGAAATGAGAAAGAATCTCAGGGACCAATTCATCTTGTTTAAAAAGAGCAAGCTGAGATCCACATAGAATAAGTAACTTACGCCATCATCATTATCATTGCTAACATTTATATAGCACCTGCTCTGTTCTAGGCATTGTGTTAAGTACTTTAAAATTTTATCTCATTTGATCATTACAACAATTCTAGGAGGGAGGTGGTATTATTATCCCTATTTTAGAGATGAGGAAATTGAGACAGAGAGAAATTAATTGGTTTGCCTGGGTCACATAGTTAGTGCCTAAATTCAGATTTGAACTCAAGGTTTCCTGATAATAAAAATGATAATAGCATTTTAACAAGGGGATTCTAAAACTTATAATGTAGTTTTCAGTTATTAAATTATAAAGCTGCACTAAGACTTTTGGAACATCCTCTTGAACATCTTAAAAGATTTGCAATGTGCTTTACAAATATTATTTGATTTGATCTCTGCAACAAATTTGGGATTTAGATGCTTTTGTTAGTCCTACTTTATAGATGAGGAAACTAAGACAGATAGAAGTCTGTCCCAGAACAGAGTCACACAGCTAGTAAGTGTTTGAGGCTAGATTAGAACTCATCTTCCCCATTCCAGGTCTAGCCCTCTATCTGCTGTACCATCTAGCTGTCACAAGAAGTCACTAAGCTGAGAAATGAATACAGTTTTTTCATTCCTTCTTCTATTTTTCTTTCATCAATATTCTATTTATTTTTTTAAATAATGCATTTTATTTTCAAAATATATGCAAAGATAGTTGTTAATATTTACCCTTGTGTTCCAAAATTTTTTCCTCCTTTTTCCCCACCCTCTCCCCTACACAGAAACTAATCCGTGTTTATAATATGTGCAATTCTTCTATACATATTTCCATAATTATCATGATACACAAGAAAAATCAGATCAAACAGGGAAAAAAATTGAGAAAGAAAATGAAAAGCAAGCAAATAACAAAAACAAGTGAAAATTCTATGTTGTGATCCATGTTCAATTTCCATATTCCTCTCCCTGGGTGCAGATGGCTCTCTTTATCACAAGTCTATTGGAGTTGGCCTGAATCACCTGACTGTTGAAAAGAGCCATGTCTGTCAAAATTGATCATCGCACAATCTTGCTGTTGCTGTGCACAATGTTCTCTCAACTCTATTCACTTCATCCTCAATACATGTAAGTCTCTTCAGGCTTATCTGAAATCATCCTGCTAATCATTTCTCTCTCTCTCTCTCTCTCTCTCTCTCTCTCTCTCTCTCTCTCTCTCTCTCTCTCTCTCTCTCTCTCTCTCTCTCTCTCTCTCCTGAGGCAATTGAAGTTAAATGACTTGCTCAGGGTCACACAGCTAGGTAGTATTAAGGCCAGATTTGAACTCAGGTCCTCCTGACTTCAGGGTTGGTGCTCTCTCCACTGAGCCACCTAGCTGCCCTGCTGCTGACCATTTATTATAGAACAATAATATCCCATAGATTATAGAACAATAATATCCCATAACATTTATAAACCCTAACTTATTCATCCATTCTCCAACCAATGGGGATCCACTCAATTTCCTTGCTACTACAAAAAGGGCTACCACAAATATTTTTGCACAACTTGGTCCTTTTACCTTTTTTATGATCTCATTGGGATACAAACTCACTGAAGACTCTGCTGCTTCCAAAACTATGTACAGTTTGATAGCCTTTTAGACATAGTTCCAAATTGCTCTCTAGAATAACTGGATAAGTCCACAGCTGTAACCTTATAAAATTTGACTCTTGACTCTCTCTCAATCCGTATTCAGTTGCCAAATCTTTTACATTAGCCACAATATTCCTTGAATATTTGTCCTCTCCATTCCCATTGAAATCCCCTCATTTATTTTTTTCTGGACTGTTTTAACAGTCTCCAAACTGTCCTCTCTCTCCAATCCATCCTTGAATTAGTGACAAAGTAATCTTCCCAACTTAAAGGTCTAATTATATCAACCCCCAGTTCAAATATCTTCAATGTCTTCTACTTACCTACCAAAGAAAAGTTAAATAAATTGTCCTAACATTCATGGCCCTTCATAATCTGACTCCAATTGACCTTTCCAGCTATATTTCATATCAGCTCTCCACATACCTTCTGCCTTAGCCAAACAGGTCTGGAATCAGGAAGACTAATCATCCTGAGTTCAAATCTGGCCTCAGGCACTTACTGACTATGTAACCTAAGCAAGACATTTAATAATGTCTCAGTTTCCTCATCTGCAAAATGTATTGGAGAATAAAATGGCAAACCACTCCAATATCTCTGCCAAGAAAGCCCTAAATGGAGTCATAAATGTTATACATGACTGAGTAACAAAATTATTATTTCTTCCTCCATCCTCAAAATTATTTTGTCAAAGGGTATCATGAAGAGTTAAATATAACTAAAATAACTGAACAGCATCAATAGATAAATACCCTCATTTCCATATGACTAAAAATAATAATCAAAGGACTCTGATAGTGAAGTTTTTCAAAAGCATTTTAGGTGCATTATCTCATCAAATGTTCAAAATAATCCTGAGAGTTAGGTATTACATTTAGCTCTATTTTACAGAGTAGGAAACTGAGTCACAAAACTAGATGGTGTAAAGGTGTCATTTAAACTCTCACCTTTCTTACTCCAGGAGTAGCATTCTAGCTGACTCTATAAATGTATAGTTTATACTCTAAGGGATGCAGTTACATAACACCAGCACAATAGGCTGAGACTTGCTTGTTAGTCCCTGAGACAATCAAAGGTTAGTTATCACTAATTTGACTCTGTCCCAGAATTGGCTGTTATCTTTTCAGTAGTAAATTGATCAGAATGTCTCTTTGATGTGGATTTTGTGGGAGAACAGAGAGGGTAGTTGAGGAAGTCTCATGAAATAAGACAAACTTTAAAATCCATGAGAGGTCACATCCTCCCCAAGGAAGTGAGGGGGGCAGGTTGCATTTTGCCTCCCTCCACACACATGCAATCCCAGAGCACCCCTATTTTTATTGTCTGCTAAGATGAGATAATGATACTCATTTTCATGCAGGAACAATACTAATGATTTATTACAATACAAATTATTACAAATACATTATATACAACTTACAATATTATTACAAAATAACCCAGTTTATGTGGATGTTTCATCTGCAAGAGCCCTGGACTTTGAAAATGGAAAAAGGACTTCCAAAATTAGTTCTGACTAAGTGTTTTGGTTTTAATCAAACCTTTCCTTTCTTTAAGCTGCTATTTCTTGGACTACAAAATGGGGATAATAACCTGTGCCCTGTCTCTTTCATAAGACTACCATGAAAATCAGAGGAGATAACAGATGGGAATGAGTTTACACATTGTAAAGGGAGAAATAAAAATAAGAGATTGTGATGATTAAAATAGAAGATAAAGACAATTTATCAACTACTTGGAACAGGATGCAATCTTCCCTGCTTTCTAATCCCCACCCCACCCCCCATAATCTCCCAGTTTATTGTCGTTTATTTTAATTATACAGATTTTTAATAAAGATAAGCTTGCCTTAAAGTCCTTCCACGTGTTCTCCATGTAATCAGGTTACTGAGCAGTAGATTGTTCTTTACCAATGTGCTATCCTGTTCTAAATATAAACGCTCATTATCATCTGCTCACCTAATGGGAGAGAGGGTGATGTACATGGCATCCTGGAGGCTCTTTGGGGGACAATCTTTCTTTCTTACTATTGCTTGAGCAAAGATGGATTTTTCCATAATACCATCATAAAACATTCATAAACAGTAATGCTTTGTTTATTATGGGACTTGTAAATTACCTGTTAAGTGTCTCAAAAACCACTCTGGCCCATAACCGCCTGGTGTTATCTGAGGGACTAGGAGAGAGAATGTTCTAATCCTCTGATTGCTTCTCCATGATTCATATTTCTCATGCCATGAGGGACTCAGTAGCAGCAAGATATAGATGGTAATTGAGTCACAGAATGTTGCACCAACATGAACTTGTCACTTGGATCACAGAACCACAGCTCAAAGACCTGTAATCAAGATGGCCACCTAATCCCAACATGCCATTTTATGGATGGGGAAATTGAGACTCAGGGATGTTAAATGCCTTAAAGATTGTAGATTGAGAACTGGAAGTGATCTTAGAAATGATTTAGACTTTTATAAATGAAAAACAGATTATAAGATATTAAGTGATCTTTTCATGGTTAATCCAACTATTAAGTGATAAAGATGGATTCAAACCCAGATCCTCTGACTTCAAATGTAGAATTCTTTTCTGTTACCATGTTGCTTTTAAATGTGAAACAGTTTCAGGAATCATAGAACCATAGATTCAGAGCTGAAGGTAAACTCAGAAGTCATCATTTGAGAGATGAAGAAATTGGAGCCATAGAGATGCATGACTTTGCCCAAAGTCACATTGATAATAATAAGCATCAGAGATGGGAAGGACTGGGAAGGGGGCAAGATATTACTATTATAACAGAAACTGATATTTGTAGAATAATCTTGTGCTTGAAAGCACTTTTACCTCCATCATCTCATGATATTCTCATAATAACCTTATGAGGTAAGGGCCAAATTTGAATCTGGGTCATTCTGATGAGGGTGCCTGGATGACACTACACCTTCACCTCATCTGAGACGGAATAGCATATCAGGAAGGAGTCTTATAATATTAAAAAAAAACAATTTTCAGAGATGAAAGGTCCTTTCAAAAAGAGCTTCTTTTTTTTTTTTTTTTTTAATTTTTTATTTTATTTTATAATTATAACATTTTTTGACAGTACATATGCATGGGTAATTTTTTACAACATTATCCCTTGCACTTACTTCTATTCAGATTTTTCCCTTCCTCCCCCAACCCCCTCCCCCAGATGGCAAGCAGTCTTATATATGTTAAATATATTACAGTATAATTTAGATACAATATATGTGTGTAGAACCGAATTTTTTGTTGCACAGGAAGAATTGGATTCAGAAGGTAAAAATAACAGTTTACATTCATTTCCCAGTGTTCCTTTTCTGGATGTAGCTGGTTCTGTCCATCATTAATCAATTGGAATTGGATTAGTTCTTCTCTATGTTGAAGAAATCCACTTCCATCAGCATACATCCTCGTACAGTATCATTGTTGAAGTGTATAATGATCTTCTGGTTCTGCTCGTTTCACTCAGCATCAGTTGATGTAAGTCTCTCCAAGCCTCTCTGTATTTCTCCTGTTGGTCATTTCTTATAGAACAATAATATTCCATAACATTCATATACCATAGTTTACCCAACCATTCTCCAATTGATGGACATCCATTCATCTTCCAGCTTCTAGCCACTATGAAAAGGGCTGCCACAAACATTTTGGCACATACAGGACCCTTTCCCTTCTCTAGTAGTTCCTTGGGGTATAAGCCCAGTAGTAGTATGGCTGGGTCAAAGGGTATGCACATTTTGATAACTTTTTGGGCATAATTCCAGATTGCTCTCCAGAATGGTTGGATTCTTTCACAACTCCACCAACAATGCATCAGTGTCCCAGTTCTCCCACAGCCCCTCCAACATTCATCGTTATTTGTTCCTGTCATCTTAGCCAATCTGACAGGTGTGTAATGATACCTCAGAGTTGTCTTAATTTGCATTTCTCTGATCAATAGTGATTTGGAACACTCTTTCATATGAGTGGAAATAGTTTTAATTTCATCATCTGAAAATTGTCTGTTCATATCCTTTGACCATTTATCAATTGGAGAATGGCTTGATTTCTTATAAATTAAAGTCAATTCTCTGTATATTTTGGAGATGAGGCCAAAAAGAGCTTCTTAATTTTTTTTCCACTGCCAATTATTTTTCATCAATGATATTTTGCATGATTCTAGGTTAAATAGGTATATAAAGTAAATATACCAATCAAACATTTACTGATAATCATAATTTTATGACTCATACACACACACTTACATGAAATGGGGGTGAAGATCCACAGTTTAAGAAGCTTGGATTTACCTGGAAAGACTTACATGAACTGACACTGAGTAAAGTGAGCAAAACTGGAGAACATTGTACACATTAACAAGAATATGATGTGATAATCAGCTGTGATGGATTTGGCTCTTCTCAACAATGAATGATTCAAGATTCCAATAGATTTGAGATGGAAAATTCCTATCCAGAGAGAGAACTATGGCAACTGAATATGGATCAAAACATAATATTTTCACCTTTTTTTCTTCCTAATATTTTTTTCCTTTTTGGTCTGATTTTTCTTGTAAAACATGACAAAAATGGAAATATGTTTAAATGAGTAGTACATATTTAATCTATACCAGATTGCTTGTTGTCTTGAGGAGCAAGTGGCGAGGGAGAAAAATTGGAAACACAAAGTTTTGCAAAAATTGAATGTTGAAAACTATCTTTACATGTATTGGGGAAAATAAAAAAAATTATTTAAGTAAAACAAAAAGAACTTAGGCTTTAGAAAAACAACTTAGAACCTGAAAATAGGATGTGTTCTTAGGAATACTGAGTACTAGAGCTGGAAGGGACCTTATATTTAATATTTAGTATTTGCTCTAAAGCTTCTTATCCTTGGGCAGCATCATAAAGCACTGGATTTAGAGTTTAAATCCTATTTCAGACATTTGCTAGCTGCCTGACCTCTATTTAACCTCTGTCTGCCTCAGTTTCCTCAATTAAAAATAGGAATAAATAGTACCTACTTCACAGGGTTTTTGTCAAAATCAAATGAGATAGTTATAAAGTGCACAGCTCCTGGAATATAGGAGGTGTTTTTGTTAAATGCTCATTTCATTCCTTAGAATAAAGTTTTAAAATAATTAAAGAAAATCCTAAGTTTTAGTTAGAGTCTATAAAAATAATGATTTTTTTTCCCCATCAAAAATTTTAGACCCTTTGAAATCTATCCAAAGAACTCTTGAGAACCTATGGATCCCAGTCTGTGAACCCTTGCTAGTCTAATTGCTTAATTTAGATGATGAATTTATTTGACTTGGGCAAGTGATTTAATTTCTCTGTGCTTCAGTTTCTTCCTAAGGCTAAGTGTGGCAAAATGCTTTCTACATGGTCACAGAGATATTGATTTTCAAAGGTATTAGAACCCAGGTTTTTTAACTCCCAGTCAAGTCCTTCTGCCAAGACCAATTCCAACCTTTAAAAACCAATAATGGATTAAGGCAGACTGGTCCTCTGCCTGAGAAGTCTTTCTAAAATATATTGACACTGGGCTCCAGTGAGCACGTTCACAATTTGCTTCTTCTTTATAAAAACACTTCAAGTCTTGGGTCTCTTGGTTTAAGTCTTGTTTTTATTCATGGAGAAATACTGACTCCTCTCATGTGGCTACTTCTAATCAGTCAATCAACAAGTATTTAATAAATGCCTATTATGTGCTGGGGCAGTTAGAGAGCACAGTGGATAGAGAGTTGGATCTACAGGCTCTTATGAGTTCAAATATGACTTCAGATACTTACTAGATATGTGACCCTGTCATGTTAATCTTTTTTGCCTCAGTTTCCTCAACTGTAAAATGAACTGGAGAAGGAGATGGCAAACCATTCAAGAATCTCTGCCAAGAAAAACTCCAAATGGGTTCATCAAGAGTGAGGACATGACTGAAATGATAAAACAACAACTATGTGCCAGGATGTGTACAAGGGCAAGTCATTTTACTCTCTTTACTTCAGTTTTCTCATGTGTAAGATGAGCTAGAGAAAGAAATGACAAACTACTCCAGTGTCTTTGCCAAGAAAATCTCACATAAAGCCATAAGGAGTCAAAAAACAACTAAAAAACGAAAAAACAGGATATGAATTTAAAAGAAGTTGGGATTTTTATGTGATTAAAAACAGACCATTCATGATTTTTTTTTATTTTTTGCCTTTGCTGGTCAATGTCTGACTTTTCCCATCACTTTAAAACAAATTTATCAGGAATTTTCCAATTTCCCCAAGTTTATAATTCTCTCCTTTCCTCCTCATCTTCTTCATCCTAATAATAGGAGACATTTATATCAATGGTAAAAGGTAGGCAAAATCACTTTGCACAAACCTGAACCTTTACAACAAATCTGGAAGATAGGTTCTTCAAGTAATTCCGTGTGAATTTTATAGATGAACAAATTTGAGAGGTGAAAATGACTTGTGAACAGTCTCACAGCTTGTAGGTGTCTGACGCAAGGTTTGAAGATGTACTTTCCTGGTTCCAAGTCTACCATTTTCTCTACTTCACTGAGTTGCTCAAATCCCCATCTAATATGAGATTCAAAGATTTTGTCTACTGAGCATCTACATCAATAGTCCTGTATTATTTAGTACAAACAGAGGGGAAAGAGCTAGGACATGAAGAATTCAGCTGAAAAATGAAAAAAAAATTGAAATAATTTTTTTATTTATCAAACACCAAAGAAATAAAAGCCTATTTGTATTTACAAATGAGAATTCTAATATTTGTTGGAAACTATCATCCATGAGCTTTGTAGCTTGTTGGAGTAATATTACTGTTGTTCAATTATATCCAACTCTTTGTGACCCTATTTGGGGTTTTCTTGAGAGAGATACTGAAGTGTTTTGCCATTTCCTTCACCAAATCATTTTACAGATGAGGAAACTGAAGCAAACAATATTAAGTGACAGGGTCATACATCTAGTAAGTGCATGAGGTCATATTTGAACTCATGAAACTGAGTCTTCCTGACTCCAGGTCCAGCACTTGGTACACTATAGTACCACCTAGCTGCCTCCAAAAGACCATAGAAAAAATCTTGAATTTGGGCAGCACTAACCATTGTGTTTTGCACCAAAACTGATACATGTTTGTTGGATTGAGGCATTATGGATAGGGGACCCAGTCAGTGTGTCACAATCTCTGCCCCTGCACTGGAAATAAAAAGGGCTAAAAGAGAAAGGCTTAGTGGACAGACTTGACCTTGGAGCCAAGATCTGAGCCCAAAATCTAATTCTGACACATACTGAATGCTTCTAGGCAAGTCATTTCAATTCTCTCTGCTCCCCACCCCATCCCTATAGCTCTCCACCCCCCTCCTACTCCATATGAAACTCTCTACTAATATAAGTTGCAAAGAAGGTATCAACCTGCATTGGTAGAATTTTCTTTATCTGGAAGTTCCTTATACTAATGAAATTTCTGGTCTAGTTCCTATCCTCATCTTATCTATTAAAATGTGAGGCATCTAATCACATTAAGTGATTGGAGCGAATTCCCTGGTGAAAATGAAATCAGATAATGGATGGTCAGGGCTCACTGAAACTAAACAAGGTAATTGAATCTGCTTTTTTTTTTTTTTTTTTGAGAGGTTGTTTTGTGTCATGTCAACACAACTTGGGCCCCATTTCCTATGTAGGTCCCTTCCTTAGCTCTTTGGACTGATTCTCCATTAATCTGTACTAGTTACATGATCATGTTAACAAGTGACATGAAGTAATGGAAAGACCTCTGCATCTGGTGTTAGAGTCTCAATCAGAAGTAATTCTAGAAGTCATTAGGTAGAAAGCATGTCTGAATAAGAATTTCTTCTGCATCATACATCTTATATAACCAAGGGATCATAATTAGAACAGCTAACATTTATTTAGCTCTTTAAGGTTGGCAAAGTGTTTTACATAAAGTATCTCCTTTGGGCTTCATCACAGCCCAGTGAGGATGATGTTATAATTATAATCCTCATTTACAAAATGAGAAAACTGAGGCTTAGAAAGGGTATATAATGTGTTCTGAATCAGTCAATAAACATTTGTTAAGCATTGTATTAATATGAATTAATTTCGTATTTTTATTAATAACATTTATTAAGCCAGACACTGACAAAAAGACAGTCCCTATTGTTGAGAAACTTATCTCTGTAAATGGGAAATTTTAACTTAGACCAAGAAAATCATAGATAAGGTTAAATAAATAAATAAAAGAGATTTTTTTAAAAGAAAAATATCCCAGTGTGGCCACTTTTGAAGAATAAGCTATAAAATTACAGAGTGCTCTTTTAAATATTTAGAAAAGAATATATTTGCACATCTGTGAACACCTGTGCATATATATTTTCAATTTCTCTTATGTGTCTATTTCCTTAAATCCTGCCTCCTGCCTTTTTATTAACTCAGAAAGAGAGATACAAAGGATATGATGGTAAATATTTTACAATCAACCCTCTGCAAAAAGCAAATAGAGCAACAACAAAACAGTATGCACAGACTACTTTTAAAGTTAATTAGCACTTATTTATAGACACTATTAAAATTTTGTCTTTTGCTTTCTTAAGCCTAGACCAAATAATAAATAAAGTAAATAATAAATCAAATCCTGATTTGTTACATTCTGAAATTTTAATAATCAATTTTCCATTCCTGAGTCTAACCATTTTACATGCCTGATGAGAAAATTGAGCACCACAAAAGTGAAACATCTTAGGATGAACAAGAAGGAAATGGAAAAGCCATGACTAGAACACAGAAAAGATTTTTTCCTATGTCATTGTTTGCTTTGTTTTCTTTTTGATATTTTTATGATAAATCAATTTAAGATTATATGAGAAAAATATACTTCAAAGAGGCCATGCAGTCCTTTGTAAAAAAAAACAAAAAACAAAAAAAAAAAAAACCTCCAAATTTGAAGAGGATGCATGTTCAAATCCCAGGTATGGCTAATTTTCTGAGATTGAGCAAGTTGTTCAAATTCTGGGAAGCTTGATTTCCTTATCTGTAAAACTGGAGGGATACAGGTCTACTAGGTAATCTCTGAGGTGCCTTCTATTTTCTCTAGCCTAAGTATTAAGTGGTAAAGTAAATCCCTCAAGGGAAGCTCCACGGCTTATTCTTCTCTTTCATTTTTTCCAAGTTTAATCAATTACCAAATCCTACCTATTCTTCCTTTTCTATATGTAAATGAGGTACAGTGCCCCCCTCCACACTGTTGAGGCAGTCACAGAAAGTCCAGAATGTAATCATAAAGTGTGAAGGAGTATAAAAGAAGTTCTAAATCGCTTTCCTACAACTCATGTGTGAAGAAATTTCTTAATCAATTTGAGGATTATCAGCTTTGACCATTCCATGAAGGCAACTGAAACCATATAGGAAACATCTAGTGATTGTTTGAAAGAATTAGACATGTCCTTCAAGCTTAGGCATAAAAAGGCAAGCCATATAATTGTTTATGTTTGAGAACTGGGGACTTTAGCAAACTGAGAATTACTTGTAGAGAAGACCCTGAGGAGTGAGGAGAATTTCTTTCTCCTCTCTCTTCTTTGCTTCCTTCCTTCCCAACTCCAGCATGACATACATTAGCCATATATAGCTTTGAAGAGGCAGTCCTGGACCAAGAAGAGACATGCATGTAAAAGGCTGAAACTCTTGAGACAATCATTCAGGGTCCTAATGTAGTCACCACACATGCATCCAGTGAAGAGCTGAGACAGATATTACAAACAAAAGTTGATAGAGAGAAATATAGTCACAGTAGAGAGGAGACAACTTCAAAGATCACAACTCCTGGAAATCAAAAGGACTGAAGAGATGCAGCTAATCAAACCACTGGGCAAAACTACTGCATCCAAAAGGAGCTGAATAGGAAGGAAGGAAGGAAGGAAGGAAGGAAGGAAGGAAGGAAGGAAGGAAGGAAGGAAGGAAGGAAGGAAGGAAGGAAGGAAGGAAGGAAGGAAGGAAGGAAGGAAGGAAAGAAACGAGGGAGGGAGGAAGAATAAAGAGAACAAGGGAAAGAAGGAGAAAGGGAAAGAGGGAAGGAAGGGAAGAAAAAAGGGAAGAAAGACTTTCAGGCCCTGAACAAAAGGAATTATGAGTTAGAATTGGTGTGTGTGTGGGGGGGATGTGTGTGTGTGTGTGTATTCCTTCTGCCATTGACTTTAAAATTGTTTCACTGTGAATTTTTGTGAAAGCATGTGCCACAGATTTATTGAAGTGTGTTTTGTAGCAACTGTTATTACTATAACATCTGAATGAATGCCTTTGTGAAGAACTAATTGTGCCTAATCTTTTGCTAATTAATAGGAAGCACACCAGTGGAGACACATGTGTTTTAGTTTTAGGAATAGCCATTTTCCCTGGAACCTAAACTCGGTAGCTATCTTCTGGAAAGATAGACCAGAAGAAGTATTGTATACATCACTCACATTCATTCCCTCCTACATTAGAGTCATCCAATTGGTCTCCCTATTCCCAGTCTCTCATTTGCACTCCATGTTTCCCAGGCTGGCCTTATCTTTCCACAATGCAATTCTGATCAGACCTTTCTCCTCATCAAAATCTTCTATTGACTTTCCAGTAGCTATCAAAACTTTTTTGACCTCTAGATCATGAAATTCAAGATTATGCATAATCTGGCTCCAACATGGATAGACTATATCTGAAGTACTATGCTCATTTTAGAATGCCATATTTCAGCAATAACATTGATGATCTGTAGAGTAACCAAACAGGACAAGTAGGATGGTAAAAGACCTCAAACTCAAATGTCATATGAGGATAGACTGAAGGGAATGGGGATGTTCAACCCAGAAAGACTCATTATAGTCATGATAGCTATTGTCAAGTATAAGGAGCTCTATCACATGGAAGAGGCTGTGGATTGTTGTTCTTGGTGTGAGCATAAAACAAGAAGAAAGGATCAGTTTCACAGAGGCTTGTTGTCAGGAGGGAAAAAATACCAAAAAGTAAACTATTCCAAAATGCAGTGAATTGCTTCAGAAACGAATAAGGTCTCTCCCTCATTGGAAATCTTACAATTGCTTAATAAATAAACATTAATATAATATTTAATACAATTTAATACTATATCTATATAATATAATAGTTAAAACAATACAATTAATACAATATTAATGCAATATTTATCGTGTTAAATATTGTGTTAAGTGCTAGAGTTATAAATAATTATAGCTAGCATTGATGTTTGCTTTAAGGTTTGCAAAAGGCATTACATATGCTATCAATCAATAAATAAACATTTATTAAGCACCTACTATGTGCCAGGTGTGGTGCTAAGTTTCTCATTTAAACCTCACAATAATCAGATGAGGCAGGGACTATTATTATCATTTTTAAGATGAGAAAACTGAGGTTGAAAAAAGTTAAGTGACTTCCAAACATAACACACAGAAGTCAGTAACTTAAGCCCTCCCAGTCCCAGTGTTCTACCCACTGAATCACTTAATTGTTCTCATAAAAAAAAAAAGTAAAAACAGCCCCTGTCCTCAAGGAGTTCACATTCTAATGGGGGAGGCCACATCTATGTAAAATTAATATAACCCACCTACATGACCTGAGAGGCTAGCTCTAGCTGCTGCAAGTATTAGGAAAATTCTTTTGCAGAAGATGATGGTGATTGAGGTGAATCATGAAGGAAGTTTGGTATTCTAAGGGATGGAGATAATGACTTGCTATATATGAGGTACAGGTGATTCCTGCTCAGATATTGAACTAAATGACCATTGAGATCCCTTCCAATCCTAAAATTCTGTAATAAGTTTTTCCTTCATGAAAACTCTTAAAATCCATCTTCCCCTTCAGAGAGACTTTAAAGATCTACTGTATGGGAAGGAACAATCTTACTGACAAAATAGAGAAGTATATGGGCACTTTTTTGTTCTTGGGGGAATTGTGACCAACAGCTGCCCAGCCAGTAAAACAGAGGGAAGGGAAATTTGGCCACTGCTCTGATTCCCTTTAGAAAAGGATATTGGTCTGAGATTAGATGAAGCCAGCAGGAAAGTGCAGGGATCACAGAGTGTGCCATCTGTAAAGTGTCTGATTGAGTTGGACAGGAACAGAGCTAATGATAGTGTAATCTTGTTTGCACCTTGTTTTATCCTCCTACTTCAGTGATCTGGGATGAGGGTGGGTAGGTGGGTGGGAAAAAGGGACCAGAATGAAGCTGCCTGTTCCAGCAATCTGTAATGGGCTGTCAGGAAGGAAAATTGTTTTTTTAAGGTTAGTAGATACCGAATCACACACCAAAGGGCAGACTCAAATTGGCTGCTGGAAATTGTGGGTACCTGTTACATTTCACTTATCACATCTCTCTCAGTACCCAGAGTATTACCAGTTACTGGTATTAGCAGTGAAATTACCTAAATCAATGTTTATTAGATGTGACAATTATGATTTATAGTTCAGTTAATTTTAAATAAACAGAGAATTTAACTCACAGAGCAATTTAGTACTCCATTCCCTCTGAAAATCAACTGCTTTGCAAAATCATCCAAAAATTTTTAAGGATGAGATGGTTTTTCTCCCTTTTTCC
This sequence comes from Sminthopsis crassicaudata, assembly GCF_048593235.1. NCBI lineage: Eukaryota > Metazoa > Chordata > Mammalia > Dasyuromorphia > Dasyuridae > Sminthopsis > Sminthopsis crassicaudata. The sequence continues at coordinate 42,407,443 of NC_133617.1, read as the reverse complement.
CCACCTCCCCCAAGGAATTTGGTGTACTGGGAGAAAATACCATGCCCAGTATCCATACTGAGACTGATCTGCTTCAAATTTCACCCTTGTAATGGTGATATATTCCTGCAGCTTTTATCAGTGGCACCCAATCTGCTAGCAGCTGATTTAGCTACATAAAATGGTTTAATTTAATTCATGGTTGATTTTTGTTTGGTTGGTTTTTTTAGTAGCTAAACTCTATAAAATAAGCCATGTATTTATTTTTGCCAAGAAGCTGCTTTGTCTCAGTTTTTCACTCTTCTCATTAGAGTTTGTTATTATTATGGTGGTTGTTTAATCTTGGATAACAGAAGGGCCTGACCCTTCTGGAGAATATTGATCTGAGAGAGCAACCAACAAAACTTTATTCAGTACCTGGGTGATATAGTGAAGAGAGAAGATCAGGAATCAATAAGACTTGGAATCAAATCCCACCTTTGACACATACTGGCTCTGTGACCCTGGGTGGATCACTTAATCTCTCCCTGAGTTGCAATAGTTTCTATGAGAATTGGTTGCAAAGAAGAGCTTGACCCTCACCTGGGACATCCCTAAAATAATAAAATCACAGGTCTAATTCCTATCCCTAACTAATGAGTAAAGTGTGTAAATAATGACCCTTTCTCCTTAGGGTCTTACAATCCAATGGAGAAATAGGAAGAGCATTATAAGAAAGAAAAATCAGTTGGCTGTGAAATTTTCATCTCTCATCTCCATGTCTTTTTACAAGTGGTCACCTATGTCTTTTACATGCCCAGTTTATACTTTTGCCCTATGACATCTTTATATTCCTTTAAAGAATAACTCAGGCACTGTTTACTCAAGAAGGCCTTTTTTTTTTTTTTTTTTTTTAATCTGTCCCCTGATTTCTTATAGGCAAGTAGGTGGTTCAGTGGATAGAGCACAGGGCTTGGAGTCAAGAAGACTCATTTTCCTGAGTTCAAATCTGCCCTCAGGCACTTACTGTGTGACCCTGGGCAGGTCACTTTACCCTATTTGCTTCAATTTCCCCATCTGTAAAATGAGATAGAGAAGGAAATAGCAAACCATTCCAATGTATTTGTCAAGAAAAACCCAAATGGGGCCATAAAGTGTTAGACATGACTGATTAACAAAATTATTTCTCTATCTCAAAATTATTTTACAGATTCACAGAATTTGAGAGTTGGAAGAAACTCAGCTGTCATCTGGTCAAACCTATAACTTTGCATGGATTTGGCATTTATTTCTCTGCATAATTCTTTGATTTCTCTATCAGAAGATAAATTCCTTGGAGTCTGTGGCTATTTTGTTTAGGACATTGTACCTGGCAACATGCCTTGAATGTAGTATCAATTTTATTTATTTTTTTTCAAATTACATGTAAAAATTAACATTCCCTTATTTAAATTTTGAGATGCAAATTCTATCCTTCCCTCCTCTCCCTATTCTCTTTCTTGAGAAGATAAACAATTTTATATGGGTAGTTATACAAGACACATTTTCACATATGTCATTCTGTGATAGAAAACACAGACAAAAAAAGAAAGGAAGAAAGAAAGAAAGAAAGAAAGAAAGAAAGAAAGAAAGAAAGAAAGAAAGAAAGAAAGAAAGAAAGAAAGAAAGAAAGAAAGAAAGAAAGAAAGAAAGAAAGAAAGAAAGAAAGAAGGAAGGAAGGAAGGAAGGAAGGAAGGAAGGAAGGAAGGAAGGAAAGAAAGAAAGAAGGAAGGAAGGAAAGAAAGAAGGAAAGAAAGCCATGAAAAAGTATTTATTCAGACTGTACCCAGTTCTTTCTCTGGAGATAAATAGCATCTTTCAGCAAAAGTCCTACAGAATTGTCTTGGATCATTTTATTGCTGAGAATAACTAAGTTATTCATAGTAGATCATTATAAAATATTCCTATTACTATGTACTGATTTTTCTTGGTTCTCCTCATTTCCCTTTGCAGCAATTCATGTTAAGTCTTTCCATGTTTTTTTTTCCTGATAGTATCAAAACACACTCAAAAGATGATAGCAAAGTAAAAATTCATATATCCAAAGCCTCCAAGAAAAATAAAAATTGCGCTCAGGCCATGGGACAGCTCAAAATGAATTTTGAAAATCAAGTAAGAGAGATGGAGGAAAAATTAGGGAAAGAATTGAGAGTGGTGGAAAAAGAAATACCAAAAAACTAAGCAGGAGAATAAAGCCTTAAAAAGCAAAACTGGCCAGTTGAAAAAGGAGGTACAAAAGCTTACTGAGGAAAATAATTCCTTAAAAATAGAAGCAAATGGAAGCTAATGATTTTATTAAAAGTCAAGATACAAAGCCAAAAATGAAAAAAAAATTAGAAAAATGTGAAAAATTTCATTGGAAAAACAACTGACCTGGAAAATAGATCCAAGAGAGATAATTTTAAAATTATTGGTCTGCCTGAAAATTGTGATCAAAAAAAGAGCCTGGACATTAATTTTTCAAGAAATTATCAAGGAAAACTGTCCTAATATGCTAGAACTACAGAAAATAGAAATTGAAAGAATCCACCAATCACCTCCTAAAATATATTCCAAAACGAATGCTCCCAGGAATATTACAGCTAAATTTCAAAACTTTTATGTCAAGGAGATAATTTTGCAAGCATCCAGAAAGAAACAATTCATATAATAGAATCACAGTCAGGACAATGCAAGATTTAGCAGCTTCTACAATAAAAGACCAGAGGTCTTGGAATATGATATTCTGGAGGGCAATGAAACTAGGATTATAACCAAGAAACACCTACCCAGAAAAACCAAATATAATCCTTTAGAGAAAAAATTAGATCATTTAATGAAATAGAGGATTTTTAACATTCATGTCGAAAAGAAAAGAACTGAATGAAAAATCTGATTTTCAAATACAGGACTCAGGAGAAGCAAAAGGAGATAATCAGGAAAGTGACTTAATAAGGGACTTAATAAGGTTTATCTGTTTACATTCCTACAGGGGAAGATGATACTTAGAACTCATTAGAACTTTCTCATTATTATGACAGTTAGAATGAGTATATATAGACAGAAGACACAGGTGTGGGTTGAATATGAAGGAATATTAAATTAAAGGGTGAGAGAATGCACTGGGCAAAAGGGAAATGAAGAAGTGGAATAGTGCGAATTATCTACCATAAAAAAGAGGCAAGAAAAAAGCTTTTACACTGGAGAGAAAAAGCAGGAGAAGAGGGTGAGTGAATGAAATTTACTCTCATCAGAATTGGCTCAAAGAGGAAATATCATACTCAATAGGGGGATAGAAATTTATTTTGCCCTACAGGAAAATAGGAGAGCAATGGGATATGGGAAAGGGGGAGGGCAATAAAAGGAAGTATTGGGGGAGGGAGTGGTTAGTAACAAAACACTTTTGAGGAGGGACAGGATGAAAGGAGAGAGAGAGAATAAATAAGGGGAACTAGAGTTAGCAATAGTAATTATTTAAAAAAAATTAAGCAAGTTTCTCTGATAAGGTTTCATTTCTCAAACTGAGGGAACTAAGTCAAATTTATTAAAAAAAAAAAAATCAGAGTTATGCCCTAATTGATAAGTGATCAAAAGGTATGATCTGTGCCCAAAGGGCTGCAAATTCATGCATATCCTTTGACCTAACAACACCATTACTAAACATGAATGGCAAAAAAGATTCTAAAAAAACAGGGGTGGGGGAAAGAAAATAGCCTATATGAAAGAAAATATTCCTAGCAGTTCTCTTCTCAGGACAAAAAAAAAAATGAAATTGAGGGGATGCCCATCTATTGGGGAATGGTTGAATAAACTGTGATATGTGTTTGTGATGGAATAATACTGTTCCCTGGGGAATGATGAGCAGTATGCTCTCAGGATAAAAAAAAAAAAAAAAAAAAAAAGCAAAACCTAGAAAGTCCTCCATGTACAAAGTGAAATATACTTTATACAAAGTAATAGCAATGCCCTGGGTTGACTAGCTGTAAATGATTTTGTTATTCTCAGTAGCACAATCATCCACAACTACTCTGAAAGGCTTATGATGAAAAATTCTATTTATACCCAGAGAAGGAACTGAATGCAGATTGAAGCATTCTCTCTTTCTCTCTCTCTCTCTCTCTCTCTCTCTCTCTCTCTCTCTCTCTCTCTCTCTCTCTCTCTCTCACTTAATTTTTCTTGAGGATTTTTATTTTCATTAGGGTTGGAGTTCTATGTTTTCTTTCACAAGTTGACTTTTTATGGAAATGTTTTCCATAGTTTCACATGTGGTTTCTAAATTGTGAGTGGAGATAAGGGAGAGGAACTAAACCTCAATTTTTTTTTTTCCTGAGGTAATTGGGGTTAAGTGACTTGCCTAGTCAGCTAGGAAATGTTATATGTCTGAGATCAAATTTGAGCTCAGATCCTCCTGACTTCAGGGCTGGTGCTCTATCCATTGCATCACCTAGCTACCCAGAACTCAAAAATCTTAAAAACAAATGTCAAAAAAAAAAAAGTTTAGAATGTAACTGAGGGGGAAATATTTATTTAATTAATTAATTGATTTTATAAAATAAATTATTGATCTAATAATCATAAAAGAGTCATTGACAAGAGAGGAGGAGGAGGTGACCCACCTTCTTTGATGAAGGGAAGGTAGAAATCACTGAAGATTACATGGAATGGACAGAACTCTACCAGTTCTTTGAAGAATAAGCAAGAGAAGACTGGCTATGTATTTTGTAATCAGATTGGGATTGACCTAAAGTGCCATTCAGGAACTAATGCTTTTGAAGAGAGGAGTGACATGATCTAAGAAAGCATTAGGAAGATTAACTGTTAATCTTTAAGTAAATTGTGCAGAGGGTGGGTTGGAGAATGAATAGATCAGAGTCAGGAAGACCAGTCTGAGAGCAGTATGATAGTTTAAATTAGAAGAGAGGATGGTTTGATGTTCTGTAGAATAGGTGGAAAGTGAGAGGAGATTGAGAGAGATTATGAAACACAATCTCTTGGCAATGACTGATTTGGGAGGACAACAGTTCCTTCTCCTTCCTAGCTATAGTCTGGAGGGGTTTTTAATGCATTTTTACTTAGAGATAATTCTGAAATCCTATATGTTTTTGGATCTTTCAATGTGTTATAATCTAGGAAAAGGTGTATTTACCACTCTCCTGTTACTGGTTTATGAGTGAACAGAAGCACTTCTTTTTGTCCTGGAATCCCTGCAAGCAGCAAGCTCTGCTGTGCTAATGTTCCTCCTTGAACTGGTATTAAGAACCAGACCTGTAGCCCAAATCCAAGTATAGGCAATGCAACAGAGTCCTGTCCCTGGTTCCAGCAAAGGGATCCCTATAAATCTCCTTCTGGCCCATTATCTGATCCCCTTATTGTCTATAGGCTGAGAAGTCTGCAAATCACCACTGCTGCCACTGATTCAGCTGCCCCAAAACCTGTTCTGTTCTGGTGAGATCCTGTTAGGATCTGGGATCCTCTTTTACTTTGGGACAACAGACCTTTCCTGACAACCTCCTAAGCTGTCTTAGACTGGAAAACTTTGGAACAAATGGTTTTCAACTACCCATTACAATGAAGGTAGTTTTCACATGCTTGGGCTACACCCCCTCCAACTCAATTGACGGATTTGAGGCTCATCAGTTGCCCTCAATCTGATTTAGCCCATCTGCCAAGACAGTTTTACTGAGGTATAGCCCCTGCATGTACTGGATCTTGGAGCCACAAGTAAAAATTGGTTGAGAAAAGCATACCAGAGATCAATGAGCAGTCCTGAAAAGGGCTTGGAAAGCCCTCATGCCAGAGGTTCTAGTCCTCCTAAAGAGTCATACACTACTATATGCATATATATGTATGCATGTATGTATATATACACATTTTATACATGTATATTAATATATATGCAGATTTCACTTTGTGTAAGTCCACATACAAATTCAACTTTGTATAAGGAATTCTGAAAAAAAATCCTTATTCAAAAAAATTATAACAAAACCTACCCATGTTAACTTTACTATTCATTAAGTTATGGTATATGAATATTATGGAATATTATTTTTCTGTACGAGATGACCAACAGGATGATTTCAGAAAGGCCTGGAGAGACTTACATGAATTGATACTCTGTGGAATGAACAGAACAAGGAGATCATTATACATGGCAAACAGAAGACTATATGATGATCAATTCTGATGGATGTGGCTCTCTTCAACAGTGAGAGGATTCAAACAAATTCCAATCGTTCAATGATGAAGAGAGCCATCTACATCCAGAGGGAGGACTGTGGGAACTGAGTGTGGACCACAACAGAGCATTTTCACTCTTTCTGTTGTTGTTTGCTTGCATTCTGTTTTCTTTCTCATTTTTTTCCTTCTTGATCCGATTTTTCTTGTGCAGAAAGATAACTGTATGAATATGTATGCATATATTGGATTTAACAAAAATTGTAACATATTTAACATGTATTGGACTACCTGCCATCTAGGGGAGGGTGTGGGGGGAAGGAGGGAAAAAGTAGGAACAGAAAGCTTTGCAAGGTTAATGTTGAAAAATTGCATATGTTTTGTAAATAAAAGCTTTAATAAAATAAATAAAAAGTTTAAAAAACACACTTTATTATTCATTATTGTGTTCTCTTTCTGTTCCTCTCCTAGTAGTGATTTTGTCCCATCAAAAAAAAAAAAAAAAAGGATTCTCCAAGTAAAAGCAGAACAGAGATGAGGAAAGTCCACCACCTTGGATCCAAGCTTGACTTGAGATTTCCTGTGTAGACCATCCTCATGTGTAGTCCCTACATATCTGCTCCTGCTTCCCACCCCTTCTCCATTCTGGCCAGTTTCCTGTGTGTACTTGAACAGTCTACCAACCTCCTTCTTTTGATGGGTCCACAGAGCTCTTTCTTTGTCCTTTCGTTCCCTTTCTGACATCTGGGAGGAAATTCACATCACATAAAAATCATTTTAGAGCTCTGCAGAAGAGTCCACTTATGTAAGGTGAGAGATGGAAAAGTGTGTGTGTGTGTGTATGTGTGTGTGTGTGTGTGTGTGTGTGTGTGTGTGTGTGTGTGTGTAGATACAGACATGGTATAATAATCCAGTAGGCAAATTCAGGCACTCTGTATACAGTATCCACACACTGTTATTCATAAATATATCTACTAGACACACTGGATTGATCATTCACCTACTTGGACAAAGGTAGAGTTAGCATACTTATTGAAATTCCAGATAACATAGAAGTGGGAGGAATAATTAGCATACTGGATGAGAGGGTTAGCTTTTAAAAGGTTTTGACAGGCTGGAACATTGAGCCAAAACAGCTAAGAAAGAATGAAATAGAGTTGAGAGTTTTATTTACAAGAATAAGCTAAGAGTGTTACAACCAAACAGCATTTCATCTAAAAAAGATTATGATGCTTTAGTGGACTTCAGTGTTAATATGGATAAATAGTGTGGTGATGTCACTTTAAAGAGCTAATGTGATCCTAAATAGCATAAAAATCAGCACAGGAAAGTATCATTTTGTTTTCAGTTTAAATGAAGAAACAGAGATAAAGACAGAGAGGGAGGGAGGGAGGGAGGGAGGAAGGGAATGAGGGGAAGAAGAGACTGGGAAAGAGAGAGAAACAGGGAGAGAAAGGGGGGAGGGGGAAGTGAAGGAGAAACAGAAACAGACATAGAGAGATAGAGAAAAGAGCACAGACCACAGAGATAGAAACAAACAGAAAGAGACACAGACATAGAAACAAGGACAGAGAGACAGAGACAGAGCAGAGAGAGACAGAGACAGAAAGGCACACACTGAAACAAAGACAGAGAATGGGAGCAGATAGAGGAGAGAGAGAGAGAGAGAGAGAGAGAGAGAGAGAGAGAGAGAGAGAGAGAGAGAGAGAGAGAGAAGGAGAAGGAGAAGGGGAAGAAGAGGAAGAAGAGGAAGAAGAGGAAGAAGAGGAAGAAGAGGAAGAACAAGAAGGAGGAGGAGGAAGAAGAGAAGGAGGAGAAGAAGGAGGAGGAGAAGGAAGAGGAGGAGGAAGAGGAAGAGAAATAAGGTGAGGGAGGTAAGGAGGGAAAGAAATGATAATTGTTTTATATTCTGCCCTGATCATACTTTATTTAGAAAATTGTATTCCGTTCTAGGAATCAAATTATATAAAAGACTTGCAAATGCTAACCTGGAAATAGCCAGAGATGTACTTTCAGTTCAAGCCATACAAGAATCCATTAAAAGTGCTGAGAATATTTCATCTGTAAAAGAAAACTTTTAAGGATGGCTTAATAGCTGTTTTCAATATTTTTGAAGGGCCATAATGGGGAAAGAAGATGAAATTAATCCTGTTTGGCCCCCGAGGCCATAATAAGAATCAATTGATAGAAGTCACCAAGAAACAAATTTAGGTTTGTTGTCAGGAAAACATCTCTGCCAATTAGCATCGACCAAGAGGGATGGTGGGCATCCTGGAGCAGTGAAAGGTCCCTTCTCATTGGAAGTGAACATTTGACAAAAGCTTATTGGATATCCTCATGAGTGAAGGGAAGGTTCTTCTCCATTTATGGATTAGGCTAGCTGGCTTCCAAGGACCTTAAATTCAGAGGTGCTGGAAGAGAGAAATTCAAGTGAACACAAAATATGAACTTACTAATGAACCATTTTATTGGATGGACCATTCCCCCTGTTTATGCCTTAGAAGTTTTTCAGTGAGCTTGTTACACATGGCGAGATACAATCATGCATTTTCATTGTCTTCCAATTAGCCACTTAACTTCTAAAGTCCCTCCAAAGCTCACATGAATAATTCTGCCCAAGGCATGAATTCTTAAAAGGCTATCCAGAGTCCATAACATTTGGTAGAAGTTGACCAAGTATAAAATATGAGGCCATTTTTTCTTCCAAGCTTGATATCATCTAGGAGTTCAGTTTGCAACTTGAATAATAATGCCTTGAACTATGAAATGCTGACTTTTTGAATTCCAGAATTATACATGCAGCTTCTCAGAATTGATAGGACTTCAAAGGTCTCTAACCAGTCCATACCTGAGAAGGAATCTTTTCTCTCTTCAGCATCCCTGAAAGATGATGCTTTAGCGGTAGTTCTTTTTTTAATCCAAGAGTAATATTTTACATATACCTTTGATCAATTTCATCTTATTGTATTGTCATTATAATTAGCTTATATGTTTATATGAACACATGTATTCAAATATATACATAGGTGTATGTATACATGTGAATATAAATCAATATAGAAATGTAACACACTTATGCATATACATACTTATATGAATATACATATATGTATATGTGCTAATACATATACAATATACACATATACATAAAACAATATATAAATGCAACACACACATATACATATATAACACATGTATCAGTATGCTATATACATGTTTGTATACATATGCATCTAAGTATCCTTTCTAATTTTGTTCCATCCACAATTTTTTATGCATGACATAATGACCTCATGTAAATAACTCACATTTATTTTGAACAGAATGGAGTCCAGGACAATGTCCTGTAAAATGTCCTATAAAATGCTCTCCCAGCAATATCACTCCACTGATCATCACGTTTTGGATCCAGTTGATTCCCCTTAGTCAAACCATTATCGAAACCACATATATCTTTCTTGTCTACAAGGATTTCATGAGAGATTAGGTATTCCCTAACTGTGGTATTTCCTTGATCTAAGAATTTAACAGCCTAGCCAAAGAAGGAAATAAAATTGCTAGAGCATAGCTTCATAGAATCTTGAAAGCTTAGGACAAGAAGAATATCGGAAGTCACATGGGATAACTTTTATCTCAACAAAAATTCTTGACAAGTTGTCATTTATCTAGCCCCACCTGAAAACACAAGCATTGTTGATCTCACCCTTCCAACCTTAGTCCCTTTCTTTCACATGAAGGCCCTTCAGAAAGTTGAAGACAGTTCTCCTGTTTTCACTATATCTTCTGAGACTATTTTCAATTCTTTCATTATTCCAGTTGCACAATTTGTAATATATTCTAATTTGGCAATGTTTCTCCTAAAAGATAAAGAGAGACTAGATTAAACAAGATCATCCCAAGAGGAATAAGGATGAACTTAAAAAGATGACAAGAAACATGAAAAATAGAAAAGAACTGTTAAAGTAATAATGACAATTCTGTCCAAGGTGACAGTGGAATCAGCATACCTAGATTCATAAATGACAGCCCTTAATTGCCACATGAGGGAGGCAAAAAAACAGAGTTGTATGTTCATTCTTTGTTTTTGGCACTCTCCTGAAGGATAGCCAGAATAGCATACTAATGGAAGAGAGATTTCCTAGAAATAAGTAGCTTTTATATACATATGCACATATGTATTCGATATACAGGTAGGTGTATATATACATGTGAATATAAATCCATAAAGGATATATATATATATGATACACATATATGTACATATAGCTAATATACATATATACATTTATAATGTATATATAGACCATACACAGAGATATATGCATATTACATAAATATAATATAAATATATATATACATACACACATAGACACATATATCAGTGTATCATACATATATACATACATTATCTTACTTTTATCATCTAAGTCTCCTTTCTAGTTTCATTAGATTGTGTTCATCTCCTCATGACCCCCTGAACCAGTACTATCCATGGTAATTTCTTGACAAAGGTACTAAAGTGGTTTGGCATTTTCTTCTCCAGGTCATTTTACAAATGAGAAACTGAGGCAAACCTGAAACCTGACGCTCTATCCACTGGGCCACTTAACTGCCTCTATGTAATATATAGACAATACCCACATAGAACTGGTCCATATATGCTGTACAGACATGCTGATGGACAACTGAGTCCAGAGTTGAATAAGAAGGGAGCAGAATGGATTGCTTTTGGGAGATTGTAGAGCACTTTTAACATCTCCAAAGTTCCTCCTGTAACAAAGGTCCTTGTTTTAAAGCCACTGTTTTTTTTTTTCCAGTGATAATATTTGGCTGAAAGATAAGAAATACTACATTCTCTGTAAAATAAAAGTTGCCAATTAGCCAAAAGTCATATGCAGGATGAGTATAACTAGCTTGCAAAGTGTTACCAAAATCTAAAAAGATCTTGACAAATTAAAACATTGGGTTGAATCTATTGAGATTTAACCCCAAATAGATAAATGTAAATTCTTACCTTTCAGTTTAAAAAGAATTTTCATAATTACAAGATAAGAGAAACATGGTTTGACAGCTATTTATCTAGAAAAAGATCTGAGAATTTTAGCATTTGCAAGTTCTATTTTAATTAACAGTGTGGTGGAACAACCAAAAAAAAAAAAAATTACCATAGTCTGAGCTTCCAAGAAAAAAAAAAATGATATTGCTAGTATATTCTACCTTGGTCAAAACGTGTCTTAAATAATGTATTTAATGTCACTGTTTATTAAAAGCATTAATAAGTGTCCAGTGAAAGATAATCAAAATAGTGAAGGCTTTGATCCATGCTATCAATCAACCAATGAACAATAAGCATTTATTAAATACTGCTATTTATTAGACTGGGGCATCTAGTAGAGTGCCTAGCATAATGTCAAAAAGACTCTTGTTCCTGAGTTCAAATCTATCCCAGAAACTTACTAGTTGTATAATCCTGGGCTAATCACTTAGTCTTGTTTGCCTCAGTTTTCTCATCTATAAAATGATCCAGAAAATGAAATGGCAAATCATTCTGGTATCTTGGTCAAGAAAACCAGAAATGAGTTGTTGAAAAGTAGAACACGACTGAACAGTAATAACAATTGTACTAGACCCGGGAAAGCCCCAAAGAAGCTTACATTTTAATAAGGAAGACAAAGTGTATGTCTAAAAATATTGAGAAAACATGCACAAAATATTAGAATGCAAGGTACCTTGGAAAGAGGAGAACACTCTAAGTTGGAGAATATCAAGAAGGGCCATGGGAAGATTGGTTGGAGAAATGGAAAGACATATAGCCCAGAGAACAGAATTAGAAATCACTCGGAGCTTTCCTTCTACTGGTCTTCCACAGTCTACTGGTCTTCCAAAAAACAACTTTTTTGAACAATTTTTTCCCAAATATTTAAAATCTGAAAACCTTGTGACTGTGAAAGAATTTTGCTGTTTTGTTTTACCAGTTTACTTAGAAACCTCGTCCAGAGAAAGTTAGTGCTTCTGAAGATTTTTTGATGGCCCTCCATGTTATTATTACCTGTGCACCCCAAGCAATGCAATTTCATTTGCTTAATGACATAGATTTTCTTTGGCTTCCTTTAAGGCTCACTTATAATTCCATCTTCTAAAGGAGTCCTTCTCCTATCTCCTCCACTGCTAAAACTGTTTGAGGGCAACTAAAGAGCCCCAAACCCATTGGTTAATTAGGGGAGGTATCCACTCCAATCAGGTGAAGACTTCCCCAACGAAATGGGTGGATAAGAACAATTTGTTTCCATGGCAGAAAGAGGTTGAAACAAGTACCTTGGAGCACCTAGAGCTTAGTGAGACTTTGAATACACTGACTTCATTCACTGCATCCTGGGCCATTGCATGGCCTGTCTCCTTGGCTTTCATCTTGCCACTAGATTTTGATGACAGGGAAGAAAGAATAACTTTGTGTAATTCTACCTCATTTAGATCCAATTCATACATGTGTCAAGACATTATCTATAATATCATTAGTCCTCTTCAAAAACAAGGAACAAAAATAATACACATATATATATACATATTATGTATACATATGTATACATATTACATATATACTTTGTATCTACTTAGTTACTTATACATGGTCTGTCCAATTAGAACATGATTTCCTTGGGGGCAGAGATTATGTTTTTTCCTTTCTTTGTATCTCCAGCCTTAGGGCAGTGTCTGACACATAGTAGGTACTTAATAATTACATGTTGATGATGATGACAAGTCAGGGGATGTCCTCATCCCATTTTTCCTCCTTAGTGACTGACTATATGCCATTGGTCAAGTCCTTCTTTAGGGCTCAATTTCCTCCTCTACAAAAAATGGGGGAACTAGGCAAGTTAGATAGTGGTGGAATGGAAAGTATGTTAGATTTAGAATCAATAAATTTAAATCCTGATGTTGAATGATTGACTGCCTGAAAAAGAATTGTTGTCTCTTCAGTCAAAGGAAAAACCCAGTGTTCAGAGCATAGTTACAACCACCGAATCTCTGATGATCACTGTCTTTCCCTGGAGAAGGCTTTTATCTTTTTATCCATCTCAGGGCTTTGGGAAGTTCTGCAAAAAGACACAAACAAAAACCAAAAAACCCCTGGAGCTTTATCTTTTCTTTTCCTCTATGTAGACTTTCTGCCTTGTTTCTCCTTAACAGAGAAAACTAAGAACAGGTTGCATAATGTAAATAATGCAAGTTCTCCAAAAGTTTTTGTTCTCCAAAGGGATTTTTTTTTGGAAGGAAACACGGTTTCCAGGCCCATCTCTTGGCATCAATCAAACAAAAGAAAATAGGCAGACCTGAGAAACTGGTCAGATAAAACAAGATGAAAAGACTAACAGAGAGAGGGGAGTCATTAGAATCTGGGGGAAACAATAACAGGGCTAACAAAAAAAAAAGATTCTAAGGGATGACTATCACTCTTGGCAAGGCTTATGAAACTCCAAGTGATTGAAACTTGAAGGCTCTGTCTCCTTACCATCATTTTAAAGAAGTCTTTCCTGTTTCTCTTGCTTGAGTTTTCTTCCTCCTCATATTGATTCCATCAGTCAGTCAACAAATATCCGTCCGAATGTTTATTATAATATCCAGCACTTTGTTAAGCCCTGGGGATACAAAGTAAAGCAAAAATCGTCTCCAACCTCAAAGAACTCATATTCTAATCATGAAAAGCTACACAATAAAGGGCATAAGACATTTTTATTGAATAATTAGAAGTCAATCTCAGAAGGAAAAGCATAAATTTATCTTTGCACATCTCTTCAGGTTTTTTTTTTTTTTTGCCATTATAGTATCATTAATTTAGAGCAAAAGGAAACAAAGGTCCCAGGAGTTGTGGCCCACAGTACACAGCTGGTAAATATCTGAGACACTATCAGAACCCAGGTATTCTTGACTGCATCTGACATTTTGTTCCCTCCATCAGAAGGAAGGCAGCACAGGGCAATGGATTGGGAGTCAATTGATCTGAGTCCATTATCAGTCAATAAACATTTAGTAAGTAAATATTGTTTATTAAATGTCATAGTGTCAGACAGAAAACTGTACAAGATAGGAAAAAAAGGTAAACGATGGTGCTTGCTCTCTAGAAGCTTGTGAGGGCATCAGTCAATATGCATTTAGTAAATGCCTATTGTTTATTAAGTGTCATAGAGCCAGGCGCTAAGGTGTTGGAGAAAGGGAAAAAAGATAAATGATGGTTCTTGCTCTCTAGAAGCTGTTGAGAGTTTCAGTTAATAAACATTTAGTAAGTGCCTATTATTAAGTGCCATAGTGCCAGGCACTAAAGTATTGGAGATAGGAAAAAATGGTTAATGATGGATCTTGGTCTCTTTCAGAAGCTGGTGAGGGCATCAGTCAATAGGCATTTAGTAAGTGTCTACTGTTTGTTAAGTGCCTTAGTGCCAGGCACTAAAATGTTGGAGATGGAGGAAAAAAAGGTAAATCATCATTCTTGCTTGCTAGAAAGTAGGGAGGGGAGACAACATCCAAACAATTAAGCTATATAAGGAGTGTATGAGCTATTCAGAGAGAATTAGAAACTCTTGTGAGAGGGATTAGTGAGCTCTTTTCAAGGCTACATTTGGGGTCTACTCACCCAACTCTCACCTGCAAGAATCTGTAGCATGTATAGTGGCCATACCTCTGTAAACCATCTTGCAGATGGGCTAAAAACCAGATTGGGGCTAACTGAAGGGCCTCAAACCTTCAGTAAATCAGAAGACAAAACAGATCCAACCAAAGTTACTTCCCCATTTTTAATAATATGTTTCCATGCAAGAAACGGAGCAGCATGTCATACTGGAAGCCATGTGGAAGACTATGAATAAGACTCTTATTGTTACCCTCTTTCACTTCATACTCCCTGAGCTAAGTCCCTATAGGTATCTGAGAAGAAGTACTGTTCAGTATCCTGAAGAGTTCTCCCTAGCTCAAGGGATTCCAAGCATCAAGTCATAGAATTTCATAGGTAGAGAGGACATCAGAGTATACTTATACAGTATAATACAGCTAAATAAAACAATCTCAAATAATTCCATCACTTTTCCTCCCTGATCCCATGAGTGAGAAATTCATTTATCAAATGAGCATTTGTTGAGGGTTTACTATCCTCAGTGAGAACTATAATTTATACTTACATATATACATTATATAGTTATATAATTTATAAGAAAAATAAGATGCCTCTCAAGGTAGAAAGATACTTCTCGAAGTGGTTTTTAAAACTATACTGAATGATTCATATGTTAAGGATGTTGCAGAAGGGATTTTTCATGAGGTAAGGTAACTAGATGGTTACTGAAGTTCCTTAGATGGTCATTGAATTTCCTGCTCTGATGTGCTGTGACTATTCTGTGAATGGGACACCTTGGGATAGTTAATTACCTTTCAGGATTATGAGAAGTATGCTCTTTCCTAGTTTTAGATAATTGAACAAGATGAATTGAACTGGCTTAGATATTTGGGCAAGATGGATAGCATATGTAGAATATAGAATATGTGTATATGACACAAAGAATGGGGAGGGAGGCAATGACAATGATGAAAGATATAATAAATGTTTAATAAAAATAGAAAGATTAGATAGATAGATACATGCAATCACACCAAAAGAGAACAGATTTAGGAAATATGATCTGAGTAGAATTATTGTAGGAATAAGCTGGTATTCATAGTTACTTTTCCTGACCTACATGTATCACTTAAGCCTGGGAACATTCCCAGTAATTGAAACTGGGGTGGAAAAGCTCTCTTTAGAGTTTCTCCAAAGCCATATCTATCAAGATTCCTTTGCATGTGACCCTTGATCCAGAATCCCTCTTTAAGCCACAATCCACACCACATATACCCATATTCCATATATTCATACCTCAGAGGGATGAGGTTTTTTCAGCTCTAGCAGAATTAATGAGAGAGCTAATGAATAATTAAAATATTAATTTTGATTACTATGTGACAAGCAGGGGCAGCCAGGTGGCATTGTACATAGGATGACTAGCTTGACATCAGAAAGACTCCTTTTCCTAAGTTCAAATCTTTCCTCAGATACAAATTAGCTATGTGACTCTGGGCAAGCCATTTAAACCCCATTTGCCTCAGTTCCTCATCTATAAAATGAAATAGAAAAGGAAATGACAAATCACTCTAATATCTTTGTCAAGAAGACCCCAAATGCGGTTATAAATTGTCATACTAAAATGGCTGAACAGTAACAACAGTAAAAAGACAAGCATTGTGCTAAGCATTGGAAATACAAATAGGAAAATAAGACACTCCCTATGTTTAAAAGGCTCACAATTCCAATTTGAAGATATAAAGGCATTCAATTGCAAGATAGATGGGTCTACTAGGATTGCATCAGCAGGTCAGATGGAAATACATTATAAAGACTGTAATAAGTAGGTGTAAGACCCAATGGTCTTCCTTCTTGCCAAAAGGATTATAAATCCTTTTGACTCTCTGCCAAATCAAACAGTGGGAGAGACTATTCATACCCCAAAAGAAGAGAAGAGAATTGGAAGGGCCTGGCCCACAACCACTGGAAATTGGGAACTGGGCTCTAAAGTTGTAATGGAATAAGGACTCTGGATTTCCTCCTTTAGGAGGGATGCTGGATTAGAATCTAGCTAAAATGGAAGGAAAGGAAGCTGAGTAAAGTTTAGTCCTTCCAACACCATTTTCTTCTGAACCTTCTAGTGTCCTGGTGGAATCTGAGTCTATAGTTTATAAGGGGTGTCAAATATAGACTTGCAGCTGACAATGCTTCTGTAATTGGGAAATATTTAACAAAATAAATAAAAATTCAATAGACATTGTTAATATTTGATTTCTATTTGAGTCTATAGATGGGTTAACATGAGTAAAGCTAACATACCTAAAATCTTTCTATCAGCTCTCAGATCTCCAGGATTTTGAACATTCTAGGGCAAGGAGAATTTTATATATCAGTTGCTTTTGCTGAGGCCCATCTCAAGATAATTAATATCTATCTCTGTGTATTCTTAGTCTATGCAAGCAAAATCACCTGTATTTATACTTTAACTTCTAAACCTAGCAGGTTTTTTTTGTTTTGTTTTTTTTGTTTGGTTTTTTGTTGTTGTTGTTTTTGGTTTTTTGTTTGTTTGTTTGTTTGTTTGTTTGTTTACCAAAAAGGAAGCTCTAACTTAACATCAGAGATGGGGTATGGGAATATAGAGTCTATGAAAAGGAAAAAATCTGGTACCCTTCTTCAGTATCTGAGGGGAGAGTAAGTCACATGCTTACAGTAGTCTAACTACATATGGCAAGTTTTAATTAAAACCAATTAGGCATTTATTAAGCACCTACAGTTTACTATCTGTGAAACAAAAAAAAAAAAAAAAAAAAAAAGAAAGATAAGTCATTTAACTGCATTGTCCCAAACAACTTCCCATGGCTCTAAGTTGGGAGACAATCTGGCAGAATAAAGAGAACATTGCTTCTGGGGTCACATGTTCCTAACATGGGTTGCAAATTTCATTTCTGATCATTTCTACTTGTGTGACCTTAGGAAAATAATTTCATTTCTCTGGTCCTTATTCAAATATAGTAATTGGATGATATATACTATAAGGACTGTTCTTGCTACAAATGAATGATTCTATGAACATCAGTTGCTGTTTTAGACTTTTGCTATGAGAATGAATTTCCTAACTGGCTCTCTGCTGATGCAATCAGAAATATAGACTATTGCTTGTCTCCCTCCAAAAGAAAGGTCATGATTCTAGATCTGAAGGACAAATAAAAAAGGTCAAAGATGATACCATCCCTGTCTTCACTGAGCTTAAAAATACAAAGGGCATATATATATGTATATATATATATATATGTATATATATATATATACATATATATATATGCATGTGCATGTGTGTAAATGTGTCTGTAGCTATATGTATATACACAGATATACATACATTGTGTTTATCTGTATACATGCACACACACACATATATAGTATATAAACAATTGTATTCCAAAATATTTTTCTCCCTCCTGTCCTCTCTTTGTCCTTCTATCTATTTATCTCTCAATCAATCATTGACTGGTTATATTCCAAGAGCTACATCATCTGCCTCTCTTGTATAATATGTCTTATACACAGCAAAAGATATGTTTAACATTTAAAGATAACATAGTTTATAAGGGGTGTCAAATATAGACTTGCAGCTGACAATGCTTCTGTAATTAGGAAATATTTAACAAAATAAATAAAAAATTCAATAGACATTGTTAATATTTGATTTTCTATATCAATATGCAGCCTACAAAATTCCAAATGCTTCCAAAAATATGTAGATTAGTTGAAGTTAGATTATAGGTAAATAATAAAGAAAAATAGATGATATAGAGAAATATACAGGCAGATAGACAGAAAGCTAGGTTAATAGACAGAAAGATAGATAGATAGATAGATAGATAGATAGATAGATAGATAGATGACCAGTTGATTGATTGAGAGAGAGAGAGAGAGAGAAACAATTAGAAAGAGAGAAATTAGATGGATGGATAGATGGATGAATGGATGAAAAATCAATTGATTGATTGAGAGATAAATAGATAGAAGGAGAAAGAGAACGAAGGAGGGAGAAAAACATTAGATGGATTAAGTGGATAAATAGATGGATAGGAAGATAAGTAGATAGATAGATAGATAGATAGATAGATAGATAGATAGATAGATAGATAGATAGATAGATAGATATAGATGATGGATGAATGGATAGATAGATATGAATATATTTTTTTCTAAAGAAAAAGACTTATGGAGTCAAGATACTTAGTTTGAATCCCAGCAGTTTGTGTTAGATAATCTTGGGTGCAAAAAACAAACAAACAAAAAAAAGCAAGCCTGCTGTAGGTTTAAACTTTTTTATGTGCCACAGAACCTGTGGGCAGTGTCTGGTGAATCCCATGGACAGATTTTCAGAATAATGTTTTTAAGAAATACCATAAGGAAGGATAGAGCACCAGTGCTGAAGTCAGAAGGACCTGAGTTCAAATATGATCTCAAACACTTAATACTTCCTGGCTGTGTGATCCTGGGCAAGTCACTTAACCCTAATTGCCTCATCAAAAAAAAAAAAAAAAAAAAGAGAGAGAGAGAAATAGAAATCATAAAATGCATAGGTCTAAAAGAATTCAGTTATGATTGTTGAGACAAGAATAGTTAAAAATAAATTCATCTTTAAGAAAAATAATTTTTAAAACAGTTTAAGAATAGCTAATGTAGACAGAAGTCTTTTGTTCCTGTTTCCCAAGGAGAAAGTTGTTCAATGCCTTTAGCCCTCACATCCCTCTGAGCAGCCTTAGAAAGGTTCTGTGTCAATTGGCAGAAGAAAGTCAGGCAATTATTAGACCATGAGCAGGAAGCCAAAAGGGTTATAAACTGTTATTAGGGCAAAGGTTTTGTCCTCCATTAGTAGGAAATTGTCTTTCCACAGCCTTCCTATGGAGGTCAGTAGAAGTAATGAACTAGTAATGGGGTCATTGCCTTGAAGGCAGAGGGATCAAGGTTGAACCCAGGCAATGGATTTCCAGAAAAGATGATTTCCCCCCCCCAGTCGATGTTACAGAAACTAAGTACCTGTTCTATCAAATAACAAGACTTGTCCAATTGTGTAAAATCTTGTTGATTTTGTGTCTTGATACTCAGGACAGCAAGAAAATTGAGTCTTTGGGAGAGGGGGAATAGATTTTCTATAAGGAAAGATAAAGGTGTAAGCAGCAGGGATTTTCTATCAGGAGTGTTTTTCCTTTGTTAAGAAGTGTTGGTGCTGGCCTGTGGCAGGGAGAGAAAATGGACCAAGACTTTCTTCAAATCTCTTTTCCTTCAGAAGTCAGTCTTTCTCAGCTGTCAACACAGGCAACATTCTCCTCTGTTCAGGGTTTCAAGTCAAGCTCCGACAGGGGAAATAGGGATTGGTTCTATTTGCAGGCAGAACAACTGTGTCTGTCTACAGGGTGTGATTTCAAAGGTCACCATCCCAGAGAATCCCACTCTGAGCAGCACCAAGATGAAAGTCTTGTCTCCTCCAGCCCCCAGATGAAATGTCAATGGTACATTAGCCCCAGTAGAGTGATCAGATTGGGAAAGTAGGGCTGCCCTGGATTCTTTATAGCTTCTAGAGAAATAGGAAACGTAGTGAAATGGGAAGTATGCTAGGTTCAAAGTCAGAGGACATGAGTTCAAATCTCTCCTCTTCCACTTACTTGTGTGACTTCGAGCCATGCTGGACCTCAGTTCTTCATCTATAAATTAAAGAAGTTAAATTAGACAGTCTTAAGGTTCTAACTTTAAATCTATGATCTTTTTGTTCAGTAGCATCTGATTCTTTGTGACTCCATATGGGGTTTTCTTGGCAAAAATACTGGAGTACTTTGCCATTTTCTTCTCTAGCTCATTTTACAAATGAGGAAATTGAGACAAGTGTGGTTAAGTGACTTGATTAGAATCACACAGCTAGGAAGTGTTTGAGATCACATTTGAATTCAGTTTTCCTAAATATAGGTCTGGAATTCTAATCACTAAGCCACCTCCCTGTCCTTATGGCCTGAACTATATAAATGAAACACTTCAATTCAATTTATGAAATATTTAATCTCTCTCCTCTTCCTGTCTGTCTCTTTCTTTGTCTGTCTCTCTCACTCACTCTCTTCTTGTCTCTCCCTCTCTTCTTCTCTCTTTTTCTCTCTATGTCTGTTCCTTTGTTTCTTTCTGTGTCTCTCTTGCCTGTTTGTTGCTGTCTCTTTCTCTCTCTTTCCCCTCTCCTTTTTTTCCCTTTCTCTCATTTTACTACAGCACTAAATGCTGAAGGAAAGAAAGGCAAAAAGAGTAAAGAATGTACATTTTAGAGAGGCAGAATTTGACTTGTTGAAAATTTTCCTAATAATTTCAGTTTCAGGGTATCTGCCACTGATGGCAGTGAGGTCCTCTCTTTAGAGGTTTAAAACAACTTGGTTATATTTATTGTGAGGTAATATATTATTGCTCAGGTACAGGATGAGCTGAATAGCTTTTCTTTTTCTAAAATAAGAAAATTTAAACTAAGATCCCTTTATTTTTTAAACTTATTTTTAAATTGATATTTGCATTTCACTACAATGGGGTTTTTTATAATCCTCTGGGTTTTTTTTTTATTTTATGAAGTTATAAATCTTGTTTTGAAAAGGTTTTCCCATAGGTTTCACAAGATTGCAAAGAGACCCTAGTACATACAGAAAATTAAGAATGACTGCTAAAAGAGTTGACCTATGGGAAGGGAAGGAAGCAGAAGAGTGAAGTGGCTTATCTGGCCAGAAAATTGGGAAAAAGAAGAGGGGATAAGGTATGAGGTTGTAGCCAAAATTTCAAAATAAGACATTTCAAAGGGGAGGGAGGAGTCATATATTCATAGGACCAAGGATTTAAGAAATGAAGCATAGGGCTTGGCACATAGAAAGAGCTTAATAATTATTTTTCATTCATTCACTTATAGATCATTTAATATACTCATTGAGAAACTGATCAGGGAGGTTAAATTACTTAATAATAATAACTTGCATTAATATGATTTATAAATACAATTTCATTTTATATTTACAACGATCCTGGACAATTAGTACTACTTTTATTCTTCTCTTTTTACAAATTAGGAAACTGAGGCAGACAAAGATCAAGTGACTTGCTCAGAGTCAAAAGTGGAACTATATTTGAAGCTAGGTATTTTTGAATTCAGGTTTAATAGTCTATATACACACCTATATAATAATCTATCTAATAATCTACCTACATGCCTTATTTGCCCAACATTACCCAAATAGTAAATGGAAGAAATGGGATTTGAACCATTGTCTTCTGAAATCTTCTCATTCTGACTTCTTTTTTTCAAATGCTTTCTTATTGATTGATTGACATACGAAGAGTAAAAAAGAGAGAATCACATAAAAAAAAGAGAGAATCACATAGTGGATAGAATTCTGAAGCCAAGAAGACGTATATAAAGCCTGTTCCTTTCACATATAGGCTGTGTAACTCTGTGAAGATAGTCATTGGCCAAAAGGAGCTTGGATTCTAATTGACGAAATGATATATATCGAGGAATGGTAGCCAGGGTAAGCCACCTTTGTGAAGTGACTTGGCTCTTGTCCAGGACTGAAGGAAGAAGAATGTGTTATTTCTGATGATCAGAGATAGAGAGAATTTTAGAATATGTGTGGTGGACCAGACTTCTATGATTCAGGCTCTGAAAAGCTTGGATTCATTTCCTTCTCTTCCTACCCCACCCACAGAGCTATGGTGAGTCAGGCTGCTATGGTACAGACTGAGGTCACTTTATTTAATTGCCTCCCCTCTTTTCTTTTCAGGGTTGTTGGGAACCAGCACATCAGACAACAGATCCAAGGGCAGTTTGAGTTAATTTTACTCCTGAGGAGATTGACTTAAGGACCAGATGCAGGTCCTTTGGGCAAAAGGTACATAAGGAAATCGCAATGGATTGAGGAAGAATTTTCTAAAAAACATTGAAGCATCTTGTAGCTTGCTTGTATTTCCTTGGGAGATGTTTTCACCAAGGGATGACCAAGTATGTTTTTCACTCAAGTAATTATTTATTTAAACTGTTAGGTTTTAAACTGTCTATAGTACCAAATGTTAGCCCCATCCTGAGACAACTTGGGCATAGGGACAAGAGAAATAGTGAGAATGAAGGGAAGAGCTTAGAAGTCAAAATTCTTATCCTACTGGCAGCTAGATGACTCTATAGATAGAACATTATACTTCAAACCAAGATGTGAGTTCGAATTCAGGCTCAACCACTTGCTAGCTGTAAGTCTGGGCAATTTGGAGCAAGTCACTATGGAGATGCAGATAATAATAAGAGGAGATAGATAATATCTCACATGATTGTTGAGAAGATAAAATATGATAATATTTGTACAGCATTTAGCACAGTGCCTGACATACATCAACCTCTTAATTTATTATTTCTTAATATATCATTATATTCTTGGATCCTTCCTGCTAGTACTTTCCTTTATGTATAGCTACTTTTGTTTATAATTTTTAGATTTATTAAATAGGTACTTATATATTTAGCTGTCTCTCAATTACAAACTTTTGTCATTCAGTGTTATTTTTTTTAAATTAAAGACTTTTTTAAGAAGCAGAAATCTATTTTCTCTCCCTCCCCCTCGCATTTCATTTAAAACAAAAACAAATTTTCAGCAACAAAAATGTACTAAAATAAATCAAAATCTAAGCTCCCTATTAGATTCGGCCCTTTGTGAAGAGGAATTGCTCTGTGCTTTAGTCAAATAGCATAATGAGCATCACATAGCAATATATAAAACAAATGCTTTCTGATTAATTGATTGACATATGGAAAGTTAAAAAAGAGAGAATAATATAGTGTGTAGAATTCTGACCTTCAAGCTAGGAAGACTAGAATTCAAAGCCTGCTCCTCTCACACATAGGCTTTGTAACTCTGTGTAACTGAAGGCGCTGACCTACCTTGATAGAACTGGATCAAAACTACATTTTTAATTTTTTTCCTGACTGCATGATCAGTAGTCTTACATATAACAATGTCCTTCCTAAATAATGGGGCTCAAGCACAAAAGAGAAATATAAACTCACTGGCACCAAGTCCCGTTTACTCGAACTTGGTTATTGAGATGTGGTTTGTATCTAAATGCTAGAATGATCCCAATAATTAGATTTTGGAAATATTTCAGGATATCATTTAATGTCTCTTTCCATTCTTTTATTCATCCTCTTCATACTAGTGTCTTACTCTGTAATTATTTCCAATTTACTCTACTGCTATGTTGTTTGACGTTAAACATTTCATGTTATATCTTCTAGAAGATTGTGAGCTACTTGAGATTAGGGAGTTATTATTATTGATGATGATGTTTTTGTTGTTGGTTTTATTTCTTTTATGGAATCCCCAATGTTTAAGTCAGTGCCTGGAATACAGTAACCACTTAAATAGTTTTTGATTTAATTTGACTTTATTCCTATAACACAGCTTGGCAGGCTATAGTTCCATTCTGGAGCCTTGCTAGTTTTCTCTGGGGTTATAGGAAAACTCCACTGAGACTCATTAGGGAAACAGATCAAGTCCCAGAATGTAGTGTTGTGCACCAGATGGTCAAAATCAGGTATTGAACCTCCAAAGACCCAGGATGGATGAAATTAAACAGACTATGCAATTAAATGATCCAAACTCAATTTTTCCTTGCCTAGGCTTTCAATAATGAAATTTTGCAGAGATTATAATTTTAAATGTAATGTAGTACCCAATTACTATCTTGAATGTGATTTCCCTCTCTTAAAATAGATTAGCTAGGGAGACTTTGTTCTATTATAAATCAATGTTTGTAACTGGGAGATACAAAGAACAAACCCTAAAAAGCAGCCTTCTACTGCCAAATTTGTCAATGGATGCAAATGTCTTGTAAGGGAGGCACCTGTAAATTAAGATGGCATTCTGCCCTGCATGATTTCTTACTTTGCTTTTCAGTGTAATCATGGAAAGAATCAGCAGTAAGAGAAGACTGGAAGCCATTAGCACCAATGTTTTATCTTTTTTATTTTTTTTTACATTTTAATAGTATTTGGTTTTTCCAAATACATGTAAAAATAGTTTTCAACATACATTTTTATAAAACTTTGTCTTCTAAATTTTTCTCCCTCCCTCCCTTAACTCTCTTCTCTCCAAGACAACAAGCAATCTGATATTGGTGAAATATGTGCAATTCTTTCAAACATATTTCCATATATGTCATATTGTACAAGAAACATCAGATCAAAAAGAAAAAAATAACCATGAGAAAGAAAGAAACAAACAAACAAAGTGAAAATACTATGCTTTGATCTACATTTGGTCTCCATAGTTCTCTTTCTGGATGCAATTGGCATTTTCCAGTCCAGCCTATTGGAATTGCCTTGATCATTGTTGAGAAGAACCAAGTCCATCACAGTTGATCATCACATAATCTTCTTGTTACTGTCTACAATGTTCTCCTGCTTCTGCTCACTTCACTCATCATCAGTTCATGTAGGTTTTTCCAGGTTTTTCTGAAATCAGCCTACTCATTATTTTTTAATAGAAATTCCCAGAATAAAAAAAAAATCTTCTGTGTTCCAAACAATATGCATTTATTGAGCACCTACTAAGCACCAGCATTTAACACAGTGTTTCATACTAGTAGGTGCCCAATAAATACTCATTGATTGATTGATTGATTAAAAGGCTTTGTACTAAAATGAAGTAACTCTTACCTTCTATTGTCCTTCAGGTTCTAGGGTTACACTGATATGTTAAAAGAAAATATTTTGGGGGGCAAACTTAAAATTTTATTGGTATAGGAAACTCCCAGTGAGAAGACATCTACCATCTTCTCTAAAACTTGAATGGTAGAGTTAATGGAGCCATTGAAAGGACTCTACCTAATGTGCCAACAGGTTACTATTTAGTTATCCAAAAGATCACTAGGGGGAGTTCACAAAACACATTTAACTGTTCTTTCAGAACCCTACAAAGTACGTCACCTGGCTCAGTTGACAGAAACTCACTGTAAGTAGTGAGATGCTTCCTCACCAGCTCCTTATTCATCTTGGACTGAGGTTCTATACTAACCACTTCTTCCAATTGTTCACAGTTCAGAGATTACATTCTATAGCTAAAAAAAAGTAAAAATGAAATAAAAATAGTTCTCCTCTATTGCTGGCAACTTTTATCATTTTTTTTTTATCTACTCTGAGAAGAAGTCTCTTCCTTTCTTGTATTGCCTTCTTCAATTAAAAATGAATCTCCTTCTCATGATAGAAAGTGTTATCTACATTCAGAGAAATACCTGATAAAACCTCACTTTCTTTATTTTTTACATTTTGTTTGTGTTTTCTTTCATAACATTACTAATATGGAAATATTCTGCATGATTGCACATGTATAATATATCAAATTGCTTACCATCTGAGGGAGGGAGGAGGGAAGGAAACAATTTAAAACTCAAAAAAAATCACATGAGTATTAAAATTTGTTTTTGCATGTATCTGGGAAAAAAATAAAATATTAAAGAAAGAAAAAAAAAGAAATGAAGCTACTTAATAACAAAGACTGCTTTGCTTTTTATATTTTTATTCTTGGCACATAGCATAGTATCTGGAACATATTAAGTGTTTAATAATAATTTTTCATCTATTTTCATTGATCCCAAATTAGCTTTTAAGAAGTGTTTGTTGTTCTTAGTAATAACTTCCAGTTATAAATTCATTTAGAGTTTTGTCTCATTTAACCCTATTTTTATAGAACTATATTAATATTTTGTATTTATCCTGTTACCTGTCCTAACTTTCATTTTCTATATTTTAATTGTTTTTAAATTTCATTTAATGTCTATTTTAATAAATACACAAGATCAATTAGATATAGCTTTGTCTACATGATATCCAAGAACATTTTGGAAAGGAAAAATTGGCAAATTTTATAGGCTATGTAGACTTCCACCCCACTTTCCACCCCTGCTTTTTTTTTCTTGCTGTATGTCACTATTATAAATATCTATTGATGAAGGATATAATGTGAATGTAAGTAGTGTTGTATAGTCCGAGTCACTCTATGCAGGGAATCATGGACCTGGGGCATATCCTTTTCCCTTAGTACAATCAGTTGTCATTCCTAAAGTAATAAAGGATTTTCTGCTCTTGAAGATTTATATATTCCTTAATTGGGGTATTATCCTATTCATGTAGGTATAACATTTTCTCAAAAAAAGGTGATCTCATGGGCAAATACCCCCAGATAAAATTCATTATAAGGCTCTTGGCTTTAATTATAGATATATACTTCCTGGCTCTGGGGAAACTATCTTCAGTGCCACCTTTGCATTTCTCCTTTTTGGGCAAAACCACTTTCCCTTTTTACTCCCCACATCTCAGTTCTCCATTACCTATAATCAACTAGTTTAATTCTACAATCCCCCTCTTACTGAGAAACTATATGAATTATTGTCTTTTTACTATTTCTTTATGGATATGGCAAGGGTACATCACCCACTGATCCTTGCCTTTACCTCCCTTCTCCTCAATCACACAATTTCCTACTCTGGCATTTCCTTCCATAAAATATATTGACTCACAACAAAAAGTCAGAAAATTTAGTCCCCAGAATAATTACTCTACTTCTATACCTTCACTTCTCATGATCCTTTATGTTCACCTTTTTTAATTTAGATGATTCACTTCTTATTGCACCTTCAATGGCCCTTCTTCATCCTTCTTTCAACCACATAAATCAATATTCCTCTATTTTGAGGGGAAAAAACACAAATATGGGAAACATTATTTTATAATTTATTTTTTCTTGATAATTATATTTATTTACCTTTCCTGTGCTTCTGTTCCATAAGCATTTGCAAGATGAATAAACTACTCACCGCTGGGTTTGGTTTTGTTTTTAAGAAATACCTCTAATATTTTGTCTTTTGATGTTGTGGTTGAAAATCAATTTTTTTTCACTGATGGCTAAGGTTTGAAGATTTGGGTTTGTAGCTTGAATGGCTTTGCTTTTTTGCAATATACTATTCCATTCTCTCCAGTGATTCTCATGACTATAAAAGCATCCTCTCATTTTTAAAATTGTTTTTTTTTTCTTTGTATTTGAGAGTCTTTGTCCTGGTTACTTAGAAAATCTGAAATTTGCTAATGGAAATATTAATTTACATATATATTAACTAGAAGAACAAGTTATAAATGTGAACTTTAATAAATTATTGTGGGGTAGTTTTAGTTGTTTGCTTTCTTTTTTATGATCACATCAAGAAGTAATTGATTGTTTTTGTTTATATTATTTATTTCATTTGAATATATTACAGAGTTTTGTCATGTTCTTTTTGGAGATGTATAAGGGTTAAGTCATCTCTGTACATCTTACTTTCAAGATTAATCATTTGTCTTTACAGACTTTGAGATGTTCTTATAATTGCACTATGTTTTTCCTTTTCTTTTGTCAAGCTTTCTTCTATCTCAACATATCCACATATGTTGCTTTCTCCAAGAGTTTCTACTTCTACCAACCAAACAATCAAAGCACATTTAATAAACATTTACTATGGGTCAGGAACTGTGCTAGATGTTGCAATGCAAAAAAAAAAATGGAAGCAATCTCTGCTTTCAGAAAATATACAGTTTATCTGGGGACACAGCATATACACACATAAGTACAGGCATAATACATATACACAAAGTAAATATGAGATAGTTAAATACAAGGTAGTATATTATAACATATGACTCAGGAAAAAGATTCTTCTAGCCAATGGGAACAACCATTACAGTGGTATGGAGACAGAAGATGAAAAGTCATCTATGAGGAACAGAGAAAAGACAACTTGAATGAACAGTAATGTTGACTTGAAAGCTAATGCATAATGAAACTGGTGGTTAGGAATAATTTGTAAAATACTTTACTTTTAAAAAATAATTCAAAAATACATGCAGATAGTTTTAAACATTCATCCTTGTAAAACCTTTTGTTTCAATTTTTTCTCCCCCATCCCGGGCCCTAGATAGCAAGTAATCCAATATATGCTAAACATGGGCAATTCTTCTATATATATTTCCTCATTGTAAAAGACCTTAAAAAACTCAGAAGTCTTAAATTTTGTTTTAAAGGCAATTAAAAGTACCTGGAGTTTACTGAGCAAGAAAGTTATAAGATCATATCTGGGCTTAATATAAATCATTTTGATGGAGGATGGACTGGAGAACTTTTCCACTAAAAGATTAATTTCCTGCTTAGTTGTTAATATTATTAACTCGAGTTGTATTCTAATTATCTCTAAGGTCTTCTTGTAAGAGTTTTTCTTTCCTCTTGAAACATTCTGGAGTTTCTTAGTTTTGTCCAATCATATCCAGGGAATCTACAGTGTTCTTTCTTTCACTGGCTAATGTTGGTCCATTTTCATGGAATATTTATTCAAATGGCTGTTTTCTTCTTGAACTTTCAATTATTCTTTCTTTGGTTTTTAAGACTCTTATATTCATGTGAATCAGATTTCTATTTAAGCTTTCTCTAGATCTTTTAGTGTTTCAGTCTTTCTCTTTTATTGCTTGACACTTGCTTCTAGTAATCTTTTATACTCTTACATCTCCTGCAGTGTACACTAACAAGACTGTACTTCTGGGTAAACTCAGTCTCCTCATGTTTTGATATAAAAGTATTGGCTAAATTAAATCCATTTCATTCTTGAGATGGTTGGGACAAAGGGAGACAGGACAGAAAAACCCAAACACTTATTAAGTACCTCTACGTCACCAGCATGCTTCTAAGTAACAAACAAACAAACAAGACAAAAACAAAGAAGAGGATTCTTTCCCACAAGAAGCCTAACATTCTGGTAGGAGGATATAACACAAAAAAAGGACTGAAAAGTAGATTGAACAAAGTGATGAAGTTGTCTAGTGCAATGATGTAGTTTTGAATTCTGGAAATCAATAAGAGGACCAAGAAGGGAACAAAAGCAGATCTTGACCCCTCCACAAAAGAGAGGTTTCAGAAATAATGCATTAGTGATATGGAATAGCGTCAGAGGCATGGTTTTTGAAGTCCAGCAGCCAAGAACAAGACCAAGAAGTAAGACCAGCTGGGTTTTGGGTGTGCCTAAAAATTATAATTCTAGCTGTCTTTCCTTCTCCCATGATATGATATTACTTTCTAACCTGCGTCTTCTCACTCCTTAGAATCAGAAACCCACCAACCAGTTTGCATTTATTATGGAGATCTAGTTTTTAAAGTGTTAAATACTACTTTTTTAGTAGTTTAAAAAAATCTACTGATGTCTTCATCCAGAGAGAGAACTGTGTGGATTGAAACATGGTATTTTCAACTTTTTTGTTTGTTTGTTTTGTATTGTTTATTTTTCTGGAGTTTTTCTTTTTTTTTTTTTTTCTTGCACAACATGACAAATATGGAAATATGTTTAAAAGAATTGCACATATTTAACATATATAAAATTACTTGTCTTAGAATAGGGGAGGTAAGGAAGAGAAGTGTGATGTGTTGTTTTGAAGTTTAATCTTACGTGATCTGCTGCCTCTTTGTGATCATTGCTACCCTTTCTAGATTTCACTGTCTTAATAATACATTATATAATTTTCCAAAGAATCAAAGTTACTATCAGTAGCTTTTAATTTGTAGACACCATTCATTTATTTTTTAATTTAAAATGAGAACAACAACTGTTTTTTTGTGACCTGTCATATCTCTCCCATCCTCTATGTTCATTTGCAAATCACAATCAGTATTTTGGCAACAACACTGAGCAATCTGAAAACAAAGGGGTCATTATTATAAATTTACAAAGATACAGCTAGGAAGAAAGACATATTGAATAATGGAGTCAAAGTATGAAAAAAAGTTAAATTTTATGAGATGAAATTTAATAGCAATGTGTGTAGAACCACACTTAGGTTCAAGTAATCAATGTCCAAGTTTTTGTTTGGGGCATATAGTTTGTTGTTGTATAGAATATTAATGCATGGCTAGCAGAGCTACAAATTGATATAACCAATCCAAAAAGCAATTCACAGTTATTGCCAAAAAATCTCCATTTTTATATACTTTGAACTACCAATATTTCCACCCAGGTTATATCCCCAAAGAGATAAAAGAAAGAAGAACAGGATTCATATGTGCAAAATATTTATAGCAGCTCTTTTTCTAATGACAAAGAATTGCAAAGTAAAGAGAGCCCATCAATTGGGGGATGACTGAACAAATTTATGGTACATAAATACTATAAAATATTTTATGCCAGAAATAATAAAACAATAATAATGATTTCAGAGTAACCTGAGAAGATTGCATGAGCTGGTATAGAATGAACAAAACAAGCCAAGAGAACAATTCTTTGAATAACAACATTTTAAAGATAAAGAACTTTGAAAGTCTTAAAAATTGACCAACCTTGATTGCAAAGGCTTGATGACAGAAAAGGGATGTGTTCAAGAACAATATATATATATGTGTGTGTGTGTGTGTGTGTGTGTGTGTGTGTGTATACACATATATATATACATATATATATATATATTATGTATCACACATTTATATATATATATATTCCAATTATATGATACATAATAGTATTATATATAATTTTATATATGTAGATTCTTGGATGTAATCGATGTATGTGTTTTTCCTAAATATGAATATTTGTTACAAGGCTTTTAAAAATATTACATGCAATAGATGGGAAGAAGAGAAGATTGTTATTAAATGAAAAATAAAAAGTTAAAAAAGTGGTGGTTTTAATGGACTGATAACTCACTTTATAGGATAATTATATGATTGTGGTAACCAGAATTGCAAGAGGCACAATATCTGGAATAAGTAAAGTGACAGTCATTCTCTTCTCTTACCTTGATCATATCATGTAAGAAGAACTATTTTCAATTCTGGGTGCCACATTTGAGTAAGTAACAGAGAACAAGATAAAGGAAAATAACCTCAAGGCTGAGAAAATCTAGAGAACAGACCAACTAGTGGAAATATAGACATTTGGTCTAGAGATACCCTGCAGCAGGGTGAATTAATGACACTATATTTATGTATTTGAAAGACTACCAAATAATAGAGAGATTAGACTTATTCTACTTTGCCCTACAGAGCAGAACTAGATAAAACAGGCAGAAGTTATAGCAGTTAAAAAAAAATCTTCACACCAATAAAAGCCATCTCAAAAATAAAATGGAATATTTAAAGAGAAAGTGTGAACCCCCTTCTCATTAAAGAGGAGTCTAGATGAGGACTTATCAAAAATGTCATTCTTGATCAGGTAGAGTTGGGAAATGCTGATCTCTGGGGGTCCCTTGAAATTCTGAGTTTCCATGATTCTGTTTGTTTTGTGAACATAAATCAAGTGGGAATTTAAAATAAAAGAGGTTGTTGGCAAATAATCTATTGCTTTGTACTTATTTACAATCCATCTTTGAAAAATCAAACTGTCTTGTACCCCATGAGAAGAGAAATTGCCAAAAATTAGTGAAACAGTAAGCTGAGCCAAAATGAAAAGTCTTATGCAAGAGTCTTTCTTGGGATTGATTCCAACCGGGATTCCCAATGGCCAAAGTTTGCTGTATCAGGACCACCAAATGAAGTTTAATTCTAGCCTCAGGAAGTATTTGAAATTATGAAGAAAAGGTACATCCAGTTCTTTGTTGTCCAAGAAGTTTGATACACAGAGAGGCATGTTCAGTATGCTTAAATGAAATAAAAAACAGTTTTTGCCAACATTGGAAAGAGAAAAACACTAGCTCTTCTTTTCCTTCCTTGTATTATTATTATTTTTTAAATATTGAGATCAAATATAATTAAGAACAAGCCAAAAAGACAAAACAAAAAACAGCTAAAACTGTACTGAATTCAGTTTACCTCACTGTATCTAAACAATTATTGGGAAGAGCAGGTAAGAGAACAGGTTCTGATCTTAGTACTTAACACGGGGCCTGGCACATTTATTAATGCTAGCTGACTAATTGACTGATTTCTTTAGAACACCTGGAAAGGAAGCTAGCAAGCAGTAAAGGCAAAGCAGTATGAATATTGGATAGGAGCTGTCCAGAGTAGTAATAGGTATAGATTATGCAAGAAGGTGGATTGAAACAAATGCCACATGAATTAGAATCTCTGATACCACAGTGAGGACCTAGGAAATAGAATAGAGACTGAGCAAAAGAACCAGGAAATCCTTTGGGACTACACTCTTATTTTATCTATCCTCTAAGGTAACCTACAATCTATTCAGTGCATACCAATTTATTTACATGTTGTTTCCTCTGTTCAAATATAAACTCAAATATAAACTTCAAGGTGAAGAGTAATTTTCACCTTTATTTTCCTCTCCAATATGTTATAGTGAGGCAACTACATGCATAGAGAACCTGACCTGGCGTCATAAAACCTGAATTCAAATCCAGTCTCAGACACTCCCTAGCTGTGTGACCCTGAGCAAGTCACTTACCCCTGTTTGCCTCAGTTTTCTCACCTACAAATTGAGCTGGAGAAGGAAATGGTGAATTACTCCACTATCTTTTCCAAAAACAAACAAACAAACAAACAAAAAACTGGGTCACAAAGAGTCACATGACTGAAATGACTGGAAAATGACATACCACACAATGTCTAGAACATAGTCTTAAGTGCTTGAGAAATTCTTATTAATTCTTTAAATCTATCCAGAAGAAGAATTAGTTTCCTTGGGACACAATGACCTTTCACTGAAGTCTGACAAAGACTAGATGACCACTTTGGTGTATTATGAAAGAATTCTTGTTCAGGTATAGGTTAGACTGGATGGCCACTATGGTTCTGTCCAGCTTACAGTCTGTGAGCATGACAAGAAGACAAGATAAATCACTGATACCTAGAGCCTTTGGGCAAATAGTCCAAACAGCCTAGACAATAATTACAGAGCTCAAGCAACAAAGAGATAGCTAGATGATTCAATACACTGGACCTGAAAAACCTGAATTCAAATCTGGCCTCAAATAACAACTGGGTGACCCTGAGAAGGTCACTTAACCTCTCTGTTTGCCTTAATTCCAAGGAAAACAGACAAATCACTCCAGTTTGTTTGCCAAAAAAATTAAAAAAAAAACTATGACCAGTATTTACATGCTATGGTCCACAGGGTCACAAAGAGTAGAACGTGACTAAACAAATGAACAACTCAGCAACAAAGAAACAATGATATTGATTTAATCTGCTTTTCCAGTCAGTCAAGTCTTATAACTATTAGTATAAGTATTATAAGTAGTATTTCTTCTTCTTCTTCCTTCTTCCTCAAACTATACTAGATGCTAAAAATACAGAAATAAAAAAAATCAATCTCTTCTCTCAAAGAGCTTTATTCTTTTAGAGATCTTCATTCAGTGATCAAATAGATAATCTTTAATTTCCCTGAAGACCTGCATCCCCCTTTCAACCCTCCCCTCCATATTTACACAGTCTCACATTCCTCTAACCTTCTCATGCTCAAACCAAACACTCATTTTCCATCACTCCTAAATTTAAACTCCACTTTAAACATTGTCACAAACTTCCAATGGTCTAATTTGAGTCATAGCCACTATACCATTTGTCAACAGTAGGTAAGTTATCTGATCTCTTATAACCTATAACACTCAAAAGTATACATAAACCATTTTCTGATTGAGAACACAGTGATTGCTTCCTTATTCCCTAATCTCTTTGGCAATATCAAGAGCATGATGTTCAAATCTAGGGTCAAACTTTCCAGGTATATGTCCATTGAAAGATACTAATGTCCCTGTTATTCAGTGTATGACCAGTCACTCCTTCCTTGCACATTATGTTAATCATCAAAACAGGAAAGGGAAAATAAATAGTAACTAAAAAAAACAAAAACAAACAAACAAACAAACAAAAAACAAAAAAAGCACCCCAAACTCCTCCCTTTCTCTCTTGCTGACCAAGCCTCTGGGATCTAATGTGTCAGTCTTCCCAAGTTTGGGGACTTCATTTTTGGTATTTGCAAAACTGAGGGACATATCCCAGGAAATGATTGATATGAGCTAACATTTATATAGCATTTGAAGCTTTATAAAGCACTTTACATATATTATCCTGTTTTATTGTCATAATAGTTATGAAGGTAAGTGCTATTACTATCATCATTTTGCAGTTGAAAAAACTATCAGGCAAATCATAAGTGACTTGTTCAGGGTCAAATAGCTGATAAAGAGTTGGAAGTAGCATTTGAACACAGATCTTCCTAATTTCAAGTCTGGCTCTCTAATTTGTTGTAGCCAGCCATCTAGTGGCTGAAACCAATATGGTAAAGTGGGGGGAAATGCTTCAAGTCAAAGGATTTGGATTTAACTCTCTGTCCTATTCCTTCCTAATTGTGTGATGATATGCAAGTAATTCCCTTTTCTGTAGAAAAGAAGGTGTTGTACCCAATGACCACTAAGACCCTATTCAGCTCTAAATTTATATTATCCAATGATAACCTGCCTCTTACTCTCATTATTTTCCAGTTTGAACATTACCAGGAAAGACTTTTAGTCTTATTAAACATTCTTGGACACAAAATTGACATTGTCCTGGTCTCTTAGCCTCATCTACTTACATTTCTCATTCCTTAAGTCTCTACTATCATCATAAGGCTCAATCCAAGGCCATGGAACTAGAAGTGCCATTTGATTTTTTTTTTCTTTGAGATGAGAATTGATTTTCTCATCTCTTATATTTTCTCCCTTCATGCACTGTCTAGAAGTTATTAACATTTATTCAGAGACCATCCGTTTCATGTCTTCTATATTTCATTTCTCCTGGCTGTCACTCTAGAGGAGATAGTTTCAAGGTAGCCAATCAACTTCTTCCCAGATCTTTAAAAAAAAAAAAATATATATATATATATATATATATATATATATATATATATATATATATATATATATATATATATATATATATATATATATATATTTATAAATCTATACTAAGGAGATATAGTTGAAATTAATCCTACTTCTTTAGTATTCACTAGAGCCTCTATCTGTGAAATTTCAGCCTTGAAATACTAAATATCCAAAGCTTCTCCTTTTGACAAAGTGTTTTCATTGCATACACATGCATCAGTTTTTGAGCACTATCACTTATATCCTCAAATACTCACACACACACACACACACACACACACACACACACACACACACACATACACAAATGCACACAAACTTCTTTTGTGAGAAATGAAATCTCCTCAAAGAATCACAGAATTTCTGATTTGGAAGGGAATAAATTCACAAGTCAAGAGAGACCGAGACCGAGATAAAAATAGAGAGGGAAATAGGAATGCAGACAGACAAGATAGACAGAGACAGAGGAACAGAGACAAAGAGACAGAGAGACCTGGAAAGAGAGACAAAGAAAGAAAGAGACAGAAAGAAAAGTTCCTGGAGTGCAGGAATTATTTTTTGTTTGGTTATTCTTTGTTTTTGTAGCTCAGCATAAATTTTAGTGTCTGGCATTTAACAGAGCCTCGATGAATGTTTTTTTCAATCAAATTAAATTTGTTTTCTAGCTTTTGCTAAAAGACCTCCAGTAATGGGATCCAACTCCCTTTTAGGCAGCTCATTCCATTTTTGGACACCTTTAATTGGTAAACATTTTCTTTTGTTTGCCTTGTTATCAAGCCTAAATTTACTGCTTTGCAAATTCAGCCCATATCTCCTAATTCTGCCCCTAAGGGTCCAGCAGAATTAGTTCAGTGTACCTTCCAAAAGACAATCTAAATACTTAAAGACAGATCCACCTCTCCTCCCTCCCCCAAGAATCTTCTCATTTTCTCAGTAACCATTTCCAGTTCCTTTAGCTGTTTCTGCCTACAGCATGAACCACAGCCCTTTCTCTCTTTTGCCTAATAGCATCCTTCCTGAAATGTGGACACCATACAATTGATGTGCTCTGACCAAAGCAGAGTAATTATCACCTCCTAAGTCCTATGCCTTCTAACTATAGGCTAAACTCACATTCATTTTTTTTCAAAGCTAGGATATAGTGAAAGTCTTGGAAATTAGGGTATTTGAAGTTTTCACTGTTCAAAAAAAATTGGGGGAATAATCTCAGTGCCATCTTCAGGGATATCAAGAAGACTCCTTTCCTGGAATTTAGACTAGTGTGTCTTTCCCTCTCTTTCCAAAATCTTTCAAAATTTAGATTTCTCTGTATGAGTTCTGAAAGAAAATACTGAAAGCCTCCAAGTCCCTAGAATTTTATATTCCTGTTTATTCAGGTAGATCAGCTAGAACAAAATTCCCCAGTAGCCCAGGCCTGCAGAAGCACGCATGCATGCACACACACACACACACACACACACACACACACACACACACACACACACACACCATTCCTAAGAATGTACTCTGAGTCCTTCTAAAACCAAGTTTAGCTGCCATGAAGTACACACAAAGCTCCCTAAAGATCAATGTCTATTATTGGGACTGGAACTCTTTTGGTCTTTAAGGTGATTATGGCTATTTATGGCATTCTTGAGCTCCTGAGGGAATAATTATGAATAAAGTGATTTTCACCCCCTCCAGAACAGTTAGAAAGCAACTGAAAAATAGAACTTGGGTCGATTGTTTCTTTAACAAAAGAGATCTATACATTTATCATTTTTCATGGACAGATATATAAAGGCACCAAAATGACAATTCTCAGAGAAAAATAGAAGTGTATCACGTTGCTGAAATATCTGCTTATGACAGATTTATCTTTTTTTCTTCATCATTCAGAGAATGGGTCTCTTCTGACTTCACCAAGTTTGCAAAGAAAATTACAGTGTCGACACATGGTGTTTAAATATGTAATTAACTTCAGAGATTTCTAGTCTAGTAATAGATAAAAGTTTCAATGGATTCAGGTTTTAAGATTTGGGCTAAACTGAGTTAGTTTGATGTCTTGTTGGCAAATTAAACTCTAGATACACAACCTCTTTTCTTCATTTCCCTCAGCCACATTCAATCCTGGACTGAACCAAGGCAGTCCCCCCAGTCCTAATGAAGTTTCTACATCCAGTAGTTCTGTCTTCTTTTCCCTCTTCTTCAATCTCTTCCTCATCTACCCAGAACTTTCCTCAAGTTTTATTGAAAAGAAAATGGACACAATTTAATTGGATTAAAAAGCCATATAATTTTTGTTGCACAGAATGACAAATTTGGAAATATGTTTAAAAGAACTACACATATTTGCCTTATACTAGATTGCTTACTGTCTTGGCTGGGGAGGTAAGAGTGGGAGGGAGAAAAAATGGAACTCAAAGTCTTATAAACCTATCTATACATATATTTGGAAAAATAAAATACTATTGAAATTTTTAAGTCATATAAAAAAACAGAGGTTAAAAGAATTTGAGAATTCCTCCAGTTTCATTCCTTTCATTTACAAGATGAAGAAATAGGTACTTATCTAAGATGGAACAAGTAGCATCAGGGATGGGATTTGAATTCAGCTTTTCTGACTCCAAGTCTGTTTGGACAAAGGCCTTTTGTTCTATAGGATGTCCTGATGTAGTTCTCAGGTTATCTCAACATGTCTCTGCACTGAACAATGAACTCTCTAGGAACAGGGCCCACAAACCCATGAATTTCAGAATTTTAAGGAACCTCAGTGACTTTCTAGATCAGGCTGAAAAAGAATGCCCGTTGCCCTATTCCTATCAAGTAAGTATCTAGCCTTTGCTTGAAGATTTCCAAGAAGGGATTAACATATCACCTCTCAAGGTAGCCTATTTCACTTGGAGATATCTCAAATTGTTCAGAAGTTTGTTTTTATACCAGATGGAAATCTGCCTCTGCAACTTTCACCCCTCATTCCTAATTTTCTTCCCTGGAGCAAAGCAGAGTAAGTGTTGAGGTTTTTCTCATATATCAGTCCTGCACACATTTGACCACCTTTTACCCTTGCCCATCCTTTCATTCCAAGTCTTCTCAACTCCAGGCTAAGCAATCCCACTAGATGATTCAGTAGATAAGGCACTGAGTCTGGAATCAGGAATCCATGGCTTCAAATTTGGCCTCATGCATTTACTAGCCATATAACCCTTAACTTCTGCCTGCCTCAGTTTCTTCAATTGTAAAAAGAATTGTTGCAGGTTCTTAGTAAATATTTGTTCCTTTCCTTTCCCTTCTATGATTTCTTTAAATGACCCTCATAAGGCATGATTTTGAGAAACTGAATACTGTTTACTCTAGTAATTCCCTAGCTTATCAAAGTGTTTCTTAAAATATAGTATACAGAATTGAACACAATGGACTCCAGTGAAGGTATGGTCATGACCTATATCATCTTATGCCATTTTTCCCCAAACCCCATTTGTGAACTGAAGACTTATTGAGATTCTTCACAAAACAAATAGAGGCATCTAAATTTACAAATCAATCTCTTGGACTGTTAAACATTGTTTATGTGTAGAAATATAATAATAATAATAATAATAATAATAATGATAATAATAATAATAGCATCCCTGATCCCCTGTTTCTTAGAGTTCCAAAACTGAACAGAATATTCCACTTATGACATAGTCAGGTCAGGAAATAGTAGAACTGTCACTACTCTAGTCCTAGATGCTATTCTCCTCATAAAACAGTCTGAAATTCCATTAGTTATTTTTTTCTATCATCTCACATGGTTAACTCATATTAAGGTTGTAGTACACTGAAAGCCCACGACCCTTGTTGAGATACTTGATTGTTTATACATCTTTTCCCCTTCCATATCATGCCTGTGCATTTAATTTTTTGAATTCAGGAAATGGCTGAAGCCATTGATCTCCATTCTTCCCAAATAGTTCTCTTCCATTCTTAGATAAAATACAATGTTCAGCATTGAATGAAAGAGTCAGCACATGAAAGTGTTGACTAATGCTGGAGCCCTACCAAAAAAACTTCAACACATTGTCATTTATTTATATCTTGCCAGGGCTTAAGCTCTCCATACACTATGACTTCTGCTCTAGAACCAACATTCACATTTTCCTCTCATCTAAATATTAAAGCCTCTCCTTGGCTCTGATCAGTGAGATTTTGCCTTATCTTTTTGACCAAAGCCTTCAAGAATATATCCTAGTCATCACCACATCATGACACTGGTATACTACCACATTCCCTTCTC
This sequence comes from Sminthopsis crassicaudata, assembly GCF_048593235.1. Taxonomy (NCBI): domain Eukaryota; kingdom Metazoa; phylum Chordata; class Mammalia; order Dasyuromorphia; family Dasyuridae; genus Sminthopsis; species Sminthopsis crassicaudata. Next base: position 42,367,549 of record NC_133617.1, on the reverse strand, counting down.
TCGCACTTTCATATGTTAATTTTCCCCATTAGAATGTAAGTTATTTAAGAGTAGAAACTATATAACTTGCATTTATATCCCAGAGACTTAGCACAGTGCCTAGAATATTGTAAGTACTTCATAAATTATCTATCATCTCTCTATTCATCTATCCATCTATCTAGCTATTTATTGGTCAATCAATCACTCTATTGACATCTATTACTTTGAAAGATATAGTGACTAGGTCTATAATTTCATTGATAAGGCAACTCTTTTTTTATTTTAATAGTTTTTATTTACCAGATATGTGCATAGGTAATTTTACAACATTGACAATTGCCAAACTTTTGTTCTAACTTTTCCCCTCCTTCCCCTCCCCCCAGATGGCAGGTTGACCAATACATGTTAAATGTGTTAAAGTATGAATTAAATACAACATATGTATACATGTCCAAACAGTTGTTTTGCTGTACAAAAAGAATCAGATTTTGAAATAGTGTACAATTAGCCTGTGAAGTAAATCCAAAATGCGGGCAAAAATAGAGGGATTGGGAATTGTATGTAGTGGTTCACACTCATTTCCCAGAGTTCTTTCACTGGGTGTAGCTGGTTCAGTTCATTACTGCTCTATTGGAACTGATTTGGTTCATCTCATTGTTGAAGAGGCCACATCCATCAGAATTGATCATCATATAGTATTGTTGTTGAAGTGGTAAGGCAACTCTTGGTAAGGAAATCACTTCTACCAACAGTCTCTTTTCTGGGTAAATTTTAAAGACTTGCCTGTAACACAGAGAACTTAAGTGATCTGCCCAGAGCTAAATAGGCAATATGTACATAGAGGGAAAGGAGGGCCTTGAAGCTAGCTTTTCTTGCACATGTTCTCATCAACTGAGTTACAATAAAACATCTTGTTTGGAAAACCCCAATGACTGTCTTTGATGACAAAAGTACAAAAAGGAACAAAATGTTCCTTTTTGATGTGAACATCAATAATTCTCCAATCAAATATAGAAGAGAGAAAGGGTGAAATGGAAAAAAAAATAATGAATTTGTAATCACAAGATACATGTTTGAATTTTGGCTCTGTCACTATGAATATGACTTTAGGCAATCTTTTTGGTTCTCAATTTTCTCATCTGTAAAACTAGGGGAATTAGATAATATAACCATGAAAGTTCCTTCTCCTGTAAGTCCTATGATATTCATTATGATATACTTGGTACTGAGAAGAATGGTAACGTTTTATAAATAAAGCCATCTAAAATGTAGAGGTCTGTATGATGCTTGTGGCATTTTGGACTGGATCCATAATGGTTCTGTGTTTTTATAGATTTCCAGACTCCAATTGAATGCTTTAAAGTAGCACTCACAAACACCAAACAGATGTGTATATATGTGCAAGCACACTTGGAAAACAGAAGCTTTTTCGAGTAAACAATCTTCTCACAGTCACAAGGGGCAATAAAAAATAAAACTGTATAACCTGTTTTCTAGAAGGAAACATTCACTCTACTAGCTCACAAAAGACTGGACTGGATTTAGCAAACAGCAACAAATTTGGCATCAAGAGGAAAACAAGTGGGAGAAATCCTATCCCCAAGTGGAAGTTTTTAATAAAGTCCCACACAAGTGGAAGGAAACCTCCTAATGAAATTGTTTCCTGGGCAATGTCAGATATTTGACAAATGGGCTGGCTTTCCTGTAGGATGAGCTTATTGCCAACAGGTGATAAAAAGCTAACCGAATGTTTTTTTGTTGTTTTTTTTTTCCTAATCCTGTGAAGTGGATTACTGCACCTCTGGAGGATTGTTGTTCTTCAGGAAAATGGCCTTTTGTTCCAAGGAGAAGTTATTATTGTTCAGTTATATGGGACTCTTTGTGATCCCATTTGGGGTTTTCCTAGCGAAGATAGTAGAACGATTTGTCATTTCCTTCTCCAGCTCATTTTACAGATGGGGAAACTGAGACAAACAGGGTGAAATGACTTGGCCAGGATTACACAGCTAGTAAGTCTCTGAGGGTGAATTTAAATTCAGCTCTTCCTGACTCCAGACTTAGGACTGTATCCAGAGTACCACTTAGCTGCCATTAAGAGACGCTTAGGGTTGTTCAAAACAAAGCACTATTTCCCAAAGGCATTCTAGCTTGCTCTCTGCCACCTGTTCCCTTATGGTGCCAATTTAGAAGACAAGCACATGTCTGAATGCAAGTCATGAAATTCCAGTCAATTAAAATTGAGAGTTACCCAAAGGGCAATGATGGAGGGCAGTCAGTCTGTTAATTAACAATTATTAAGCACTTATAATGTGTCACATGCTGTGTTAAATACTGGGAGATAGAAAAATAGTTGTCCTGCTCTCAAAAAGTTCGTAGCCTAATGGTGAAGATAACACATAAACAATTCTGTACAATTAGGCTCTATCTGGGTTAAACTGGAAGATATCAAGGGAGGGAAAGCACCAAAGTAAAGACTCATAGAAAGACTTTCTACGGAAGTGGGATTTTAGTTAGAACTTAAAGGGACTCAAGGTAGCAGAGATGGGGAAGGAGGGACCTCCTAGGCATGGGAGAACACCTGGATTTGGGAGGTGAGTATCTTGCAAAAAAGAAGCAGAGTATTACTGGATCCTATGGTTGCACATGGGGGAAGACAGTGTAAGATAAAAGCTGGAAGGAGGGGGGAGATTATTAATATTTTGAATGCCAAATAAAGGGTTTTATACTTGATCTTGCATGTGATGGGAGCCATTGGAATATATTGATCGGGGTAGTGACATGGTCATGTTTTAAGAAGATTATTTTGGGAGCTAAGTAGAAAATGGACTATAATGGAAAAACACTTGAATTAGGAAGACCAACTAGAAAATTTTTGTAACAGTCCAAGTGTGAAATGATGAGAAACTGTACTATGTTGATGGCAGTGTCATAGCAGAGAAGAGGACTTATGTCAGGTTTGACAAAAGGATAAAATCATCAGACCTTGGCTATAGGAGGGGAAAAAGAATGAAAAGCAGAGAAGAACATCGAGGTTATGAATCTGGATCCCTGAGAGGATGGTGGTACACTTGACAGGAATAAAAAAGTTAGGAAGAGAGGTAGATTTAGAAGGAAAAAAACAATTAATTCAGTTTTAGAAATGTTAAATTTAATATATCTATGGGAAACGCACTGTGAGATGTTTAATAGGCAGTTGAAGACATGAGACTAGAAATCAGAGTTTGGGCATGATGTGTACTCCTAAGGATCATAAGCATATAAACGATCATTGAATCCATAGGAGCTAATGAGAAAACTAAGCAAAATAATATGGGCAGAAATGAGAGGCCAGAATAGTCATGTGGAATACTTATGATAAGTACACAATAAAGCCACAATAAAGAAAAGTGGGAAGGAGTGTTCAGATAGAAGAACCAGGACAAAATCGTACCCCCCAAATTTAAAGAATATCAAGGAATGATCAAGGGGATCAACAGAGTCAAGGCCTGCAGTGAGGTCAAGGGTGATGAGGATTAATAAAAGTCTGTTATATTTGGAGATCATTAATTAACTAAGGGATCATTTGTAGTAGCTTGGACTAGAACAGTTTCAGTTATATGATGAGTTGAGAAACCAGATTTTAAAGAGTTAAGAAGATAATGAAAGGAAAGGAAGTGGAGTGAGGAGGTTTCAAATCATTACCAATTTCATAAGATATGAGCCTTGAGAATGTCACCATAGAAATATATGACTAGAAAATAAGATGTCTCAATCACGTGCAGAGAAGGAAGGATCATGGATGAGCAGCATATAGGCTCTAATGGTTTCCATACACCACCAAGAAAATTAGGGGAAATCCCTTGGCAAGTTAAGTTGACCTCCTGGAACAAGAACCATCCAGGATCAGAGGGCATGAATGGGTTGTTATCTGCCACATGGGTATCAGCAAGATCATAAGATGACTAGTAGACCAAATGCATCGCCAGTGACTGACAAGCAAAATCAGTGAATGAAATCTATTGAAATTCTGGGCAAGGTCACTACCCATAAACATATACTTCTGCCAAAAGGGAGAGCTCTGTTATCTGGCCACAAAATATCTGAGTTCCTTAACATTATTTCCTCACTTTGCTTCTCCTCAACTCCACTCAACAAATATGTTAAGCAGTCTGTTCAGGTCCAATTATATCTGTTCAGGTCCAATTATATCTATAAATTATCTCCTTCCCTGCATCCCAAGTACTAGCTCTTTTTCACTCAGTCACCTTGTATTTATTTTGTATATATTCTATATTTGTTGATTCTATATACATACACATGTACATACAATTACACATATATGTATCTGTGTATGTGTACACACACACACACACACATACACACACACACATACACATACTTCATTCTCCTCCAATAGAATGTAATCTCTTTGGAGCAAGATTGTCTCATTCTTTGCATTTGTAGCCAAGGTACTAGCTTGGTATCTGACACACAGTAGGCTCTTAATAAATGTGGTTGATGATTGGTTGGTGGGTTTGTGTTAGAAAAAATATATATATTTGTAATTGACATTTTCCAAAATAGACTTTTTCCTCAAGTTCATTTATGGTAACATTAAACACATCTCTCCATAGCTTTTGGTGAAACAGCCAACTTAATAACATGGGGATTATAGCAATAAATACTCCAGCCCCTCACTGCCTGGAAGTCAGGTATGTTATATTTTACCAAGGTTCTTAGGGTGTATTCTTTGCCACTGACTCAAGCTCCTACTGATTTTGTTCTTTTGATTTTAAAATGGATTTCCTGACACTTAATTCCTTTTAATTGCTTAAAATATAAACTTTTATAAAGGAATTTTTACTTTGAAGTATAGCATTCATATAGACACCTCCCCCAATAACCAAGAAAGAGTATAATCCCCCACAAACAAATTCAGTTACTAATGAACAAATAGTGAATAAAATCTCCACCTCCAAATCCCAGCGATACTGAAAAGAAAGCAAAAGACTGTACCAGTATGGTAGTTACAAAGATGTGATAAAATAGCCAATTAACAGAGGCTGCTTCTTCCCACGTAGTAGGGGGATGCAGAATATCTTCTCCCAGAAGTAGATTCCTGGCACCCCCCCATGTGGATGCTTCCATGTTAGGTTATTGGGCCAGGCACAAAGCAAATAAACTTCAAGTGGTGAGAAAACATGCTGTGGAAGGACAAGAATGGTGTGAGAAAAGGCTGAAAATACAGTCACTGGAGAGAAGGGAATCTGGGAGAAGAATGAAGAAATGTCAAGGAAAATCCTGATAGTAAAAGTTGCCTGACTGCTCCTGTTGGCAGTCCCTCCCATGGAAGGGAGAGATAAAATGAGACATTTCTATCCAAGTTCTATACTGAGAAGTTGAGAGCAACATTCAATCTGAAATTCTTGGGGCATTTCCCAGATGAGTTAAAAACCGTGGTCAAGTCATCCTTCTCTGCACAAACTAGGTGACAGACAACTCTTTATCAGATGCGGTAAACTATTGCGTAAGCCTGGGGAATACAAGCACTGTCTTTCTCACAGGAGTCTATGACAAGACATGGGCAAAGACTGGGAATTTATAGCTGTCTGCCAAAAAGAATCTCTCTTCTCTAAGGCGTTTTTGTCAGTATGATAGACAGAACACTGAACTTGGAGTAAGGAAGACCTGAATTCAAATCCAGCCTCAGACCCTTACAACATAAGCTAGTGACTCTGGGCAAACCACTGAACCTCTCTCTCAATTTAAATTGGGGATAATAATAGTCCCTACCTCACATGTTTGTTTATGAAGATTAAAACAGATAATGTAAAGCACTTTGTAAAACTCAAATGCTACATACATTTTAGTCATTTTTATTAGTCACTATTATTTTATTAGTCATTATTATTCATACAATTTTAAGTATTCCATTTTATGTGTAATTTAGCTATTTAATATTGATGTAATGTCTGTATAATCAATCATCGTCATCATCTATAAACTATGGAATTGACTTGGTGTATGACACATGACTCAATTCAAATCCAGTCCATTCATCTAGTCTGTGTTGGATCTCCTGAAGAGATTTTGATTTTTAAATGGTCAGTTAATTTATTCACTCTTAGTATCCTAAACCTTGTGGATGAGCTTTATAACAATACTCCTCCACTGTCTCCAAACACCATCCCATGATGCCCTTTTCTGCTTTTACAGACATGCTTGTGTTCATCACATCTGACTTTCAATTCCTTCCCACTCAGAGACAATTCCACTGAATAAACATTGCTTGAAGATCTACTCTAGATAAGGCTTTTTCTTTATCTTTGGAAGAAGTAATAAAGATAATTACAATAGGGTCAGAGGGTCTCACGAGGCTTACATGGACTTCTGCATATAATATACTTTTATACATACCACCTTGTCATTGTTCCAAATCCCAAGGATGCTAAAGTGAAGATTACACAATTTAGACAGGAATATCAGTGATTAGCTGGTCCTACCTCCTCATCTTAGCTCTCCTATCTAATTATCAAGCTCAAGGATAATACTATTTAATAACTGATCAACAAGCATTTATTCAATGCTTATACTTTGCCAGGAAAGATATGAATAAAAGCGAAAACAGTGACTGTCTTTAAGGACGTAGCATTGTAATGGGACAGACAGCACATATATCAACAGGATCAACAAAACAGAGAGTGATGATAAATTCTCAAAAAGGTAACCTTGTAAAGAATTCTTTGTATGCCAGGCTCATTATATTCATTCTTTAGGAAAGATAATAAAAAAGGATAATATAAGAAATGATAATTGTCATTAATATTACAACAATTATTATAATCATAGCTAGCATTTATATAGTGTTTTAAAGCTTACAGAGAATTTGCCCTGTTTTATTTCAGTTGATCTTCACAACAATTCTAACAGGTAGATGTTACTATGATCTCCATTTTGCAGATGAGGAAACTGAGGCATCAAGAGGTTACCTCACTTGCCCAAGATTACAGAACTGAGTGTCTTAAGCAGAATGAATCAGGTCTCCCTGACTTCCATATCCTATTCATCTAACTACCCTTAGCTAGAACCAGAAAACTATGATATAAATTAGAATATGATGGGTTGACAAAGCCTTTTATTCTATGCTGACAGACAAGATGGAGAGGCATATTTAGAACAAGACTTCCTAGACTTTTTCTACTTATAATCCCTTTTCACAATCCTGGGTATATAACTATATAAAATAGATATACAAATCAAATATTTAATGATAACAAATCATAATTTCACAACTCCCACATTTAGTTATAAGACCCCATATGGTTTTTTATGACCTACAGCATAAGAATCTGGGACTTGGAAGACAGGTGAATTCAGAATTAGCTGTGTGCCATAAATCAGGGAACATGCAGGTATAACTTTCCTAAATTTTGACTTCTACTTCCTTCACTGTGAAGCTGAGGTATCCAGAGGTGGGAACATGGGATAATGTACATGGGAGAAGATGGAAAGCTTGTTTCCCCAAAACAATGAAAACTTGCTGCACTTGTGAGCTGGGTGAGATTGAAGCTGAGGAAGGAACAGGGATCTTATTTTCAGAGGGCAAAGTGGGTTTGTTCTTCCTACCTGGGTGACCATGTTTTAATTCCCACTGGATAGTGATTTGCATAGATGCAGAACACCTTTAAGAAAACTTTCCCCTTAAGGGCAAATCTATCAAAGCCTTATGGGATGGGAAACATCCTTGTCTTCGCCCCTGAGCATGTGATATTAATGGATTTATTTCTGGTGATGTTGAACTCCATTTCTTAAAAAAGTTTCATCACTCTTGGCACTTCAAAACCATAACAACCCTGTTTATGTTTAAAAGCCTCTGTTTTTGTGAAATTGCATTTTCTGGATCACTGCCAAACCAACCCCCAAAATGATAGGAGTAGTGTAGTTCTTCCCAAGTACATCTTCACATAGGTGGTTGTGTTTGGATATGCTTAGCCTGTCTGCAAATGATTTGTGTAGATTTCCTTTCATGTTTCAGGTATTTAGCTTAAAGATTCAAAAAGCATTCAGCAACTTTGAGATCTTCCCAAGTTAAAATGTGTCCTATATTTAGACAATATAAAAGTCATAAATCTTTATGCTGAACACACACACATGACTTTTAAAAATTTTTCAAATTCACAAAGACATGACTTTAAGGAACATGAATTATAGAGAAGCTGGAAAAGGAGATAGCATACCGTCCATAAATAACGAGCATGACTGCTTCCTTTGCTATCAAAGCACAGGGTCATTAGCATTTTTCTGTTCTTCCTCAGAAGAGAGGGGCATCTGTGTGTGTGTGTGTGTGTGTGTGTGTGTGTGTGTGTGTGTGCGCGCGTGTGCGCGTGTGCTGCTTATTTCCTATATCATAATGTATAAATGTGGGAGCATCCACAGTGTTTTGTCCTAGGATCTCTTCTCATCCGTCTTTCCTCTTTCTTAATATCAGGAGCCATAGCTTTAATTATCATTCTTTTATAGTAGCATCATGGATCTATCCATGTCCAAGTCTATCCCTTGAATTTCAGTTCCACATCACCAATTGCCTATTGAACATTTTACAGTGAATATCGTGGAAAGATCTCAAATGCAACATGACCAAAACTGCGCTCATTATTCCTCCCTCCAACCCTCCTCTCTTGTAAATGTCACTCTCTGTCAAAGGGACCAGCATCCATCCAATCTCCCAGATTTGTCATTTCAATATTATCATGGACTTCTCAGTCTCCTTCACCCCATATATCCACTCGGTTGCCAAATATTTCCATTTGTACCATAAAATCTCTCTCACTCCCTTTCTTTCCACTCATATAGCTACATATTGAGTACAGGAACCTGTCACTTCATTCAAATTATTGCAGCAGCCTTCTAATTGGTCATCCTGCCTCAAATTTCTCCCCACTCCAGTTCATCCCACACATTGCTGCCAAAGTGATTTTCCTTAAGTTCACATCTGAAAATGTTCCTCCCCTATTCAATCAATTATAGAGGTTCCCTGTTGCCAGCCCTGTATTTTTAATGCCCTTTATCACCCTGCCCAATCTATCTTTCCAGCTTTCCTGAACATCACTATCTTGTCAATGAACTAGGATCCAGCCAAATTGACTATCTTGCTGTTTTTGAAACAAAACCTTCCATCTTGAGTGTCTGTGTCTTTACACTGGCTGTTCCCTAGACCTGGAATGGACTCTGTCTTCACTCCAACTCAAAATCATTCTGTTCTTCAAGATACGATTCAAGCACTTCTACTGTGTAGCCTTTCCTAATCCATTTTCCCTATCCCCAACCCCTGTCCATGCCATATCTTTCAAACTACAGTGTATAGAACTACTTTGTATCATTGTCTTTTTGAGTATTCTAAATATAATCAGATATCTTTGATAATTATTTTCCCTGTTATTTTATAAATCCACTGACTTCATTTCATTGTGCTTTGGTGTAGCTCCAATACTCAGTAGAGTACCTAGTACAGAGGGGGCACTCAATAGATGCTTGTTGATTGATTGCTTGAGAGTAATTTGGTGGGGCAAGAGGCTGAGAATAGGTTAAGAAAGGTTTCAAAGAGAGGTAGTTTGTTGTAGAAAATTGAGCTCTAGGCAAAGAGTAGATGTATTACTTCTTTGTGCCTCAATTTCCTCATCTGCAAAATGTGGAAATTGCACTTAGGGGCCACTGGAAGCTAAAAGAAATTTAGAGTTGTCTAGATTAGCACAAGTCTAGATTTTATAAATTAGGAAAATAAGGTGCCTGGAGTTGAGTGCAAGTTGAATATGGGGCAAAAGGACCAAAAGAACATTGTACACATTAACAATATTATGTGATGATCAACTGTAATGGACTTAGTCCTTTTCAACATGTGATGATTCAAGGCAATTACATTAGCCTTAAGATGGAAAATGCCATCCGCATCCAGAGAAAGAACTATGGCGACTGAATATGAATCAGAGCAGAGGATTTTCATCTTTTTTGTGGTTGTTGTTTGTTTGTTTTCTTTCTCATGATTTTTTTTCTCCCTTTTGGTCTGGTTTTTCTTCCACACGACAAATATAAAAATATATTTAAAATAAGTGCACATATTTAACCTTTATCAGATTGCTTGCTATCTTGGGGAGGACAGAGATAAAGGAGGGAGGAAAAAAAATCTAGAACAAAAGTCTGACAAAAATTAAAGTTGAAAACTATCTTTATATATATTTGGAAAAATTAAACACTATTGAATTTTTTAAAAAAGAGAATATGGAGCAAAACTAAGATTTAAACCATTTATTTTAATTACTTTCTGCCCTCTCTGTCTCACAAGTACTATAAATACTTTTATTTTTACTTTCTAGAGTTTAATTTTTTTGGAGTCACACAGCTACTAAGTGAAAAAATAGTCTTTGAACCTAGGTCTCCAAATTCCAAGTCTAGCATCCTCTTCACTCTGCCAGGCTGTCTATCAAGATGAGATCAGTCAGTCAATAAACATTTATGAATTACCTACTATGTGCTTAATGAGGATCTTATTCTAAATAATTAATAGCCTTGTAGGGGAAGATAGAACACATACCTGATGGATACAATAAAACTAAAACATCATAGATATACAACAGTATACAACACTATAATATAAAATGCTATTGATGAGATCTAGATAAAGAGTAACTAAATGAAATTAGGTTTACTTGAGGTCTAGTGGCAGGTTTTGGGTACAGGAAGTCAAATAGAGCTCCCCTGCAACCCCTTTGGATTTGGCGCAAGAATATGGAGTTACATGAGTTCTAGTGGCAGCGCAGAGTCCCCTGTAAAGGAATTTACAGGCCTGAAAACCTAGATTGATAAAAGAGGTTTATTATGGGGTTTGGAAGTAAGGTTAAAGTCTGGTTAGTCAAGGGTGTTAGATAAAGAGAGGAAGACACCAGAACCAGAAGCTTCTGGTGACAGAGAGTCTGTGGTACAACATGGTGCTAGGATGTTTCGACCCTCTGTCAAGAGTTGATTACAGCTTGGCTCTTTTATAAGGAGAGATTTGGCTAAAGGGGCCTGTGGGTAGAGTCCCAGATTGGTTCCTAGCTGGGTTTCAGCTAGAGCTAGAATTTGCTAGGTGGGGGTTGGGAAACCTGAGCAAATCATTAGAATGGGGGCTGGGAGAGCCCGGATATCTACCACTGGAATTCAAAAGAGTGCTTTCCACCAGGATTTGTGAATCAAAGGTCCTAGCTTCTCCAACTATGAGGAGTTAGGAATCAGAAAGGAATCTTAAAGGGACCACAACCTGTATCACTATGAGATCAAAGGGAAAAAAAAGTAGGAGACAATTGCTAAGAGAAAGTATCATTTTGACTAAGTTCCTTCCCTTCACTTGACCTCAGGTTCCTCATCTGTAATATGAGGTGGTTGGATTTGATCTTCTTTGATTCCCCTTTGAGCTTGAAATCTAAGATCTTGTGATTTGCTAAGAGAACATATGGCCTTGAAAAAGAGCCTTCTGCCTCCCCTCCATCCTCAGTCTCCTCATCTGCACAGTGATGGCACTGGTCTAGATGGCATCTAAGATCCTTTTCGCCTCTAAATATAAAATCCTCTGATTTTTAAAGAGAATGTGTAGTTCCTCCCCTTCCCCATTTCCTCATTCCTTCCCTTTCCTGTGTTTCCCCATTTATAAACGGAGAGACTCAAATTTGGTGTGTTCTGAGATTTCTCCCACCTCTTAATCCTATTCTCCCAATTCTATAGAGACTACCTACTAATGATGGTGTGATTTAAAAAAAAAAAGGCACTAGAATATGGCCTCAAAGGATTCGGATTCTAGTCCAGTTTCTTTCACTTGATGTGTAACTTTGAGCAAATCGCCACCTTTGTCTGCGGCTGATTTTTTTCTGATTTCTGTTTGCACCCAGACATCCCAGGCTTCCGTGGCTGATATTTATCTAGGCGGTGTCCCAGAGTAGGGCCAGGGACGAAAGATGAAACTAACCCAGAATCCAAGACCCTGAATTTTGAAACAAAGAGTGGAGAGAGAGAGGAAGGGGTGGCAGGTATGATTCAGTGCTTTGTTCTAAGGCACTGCCATTAAATCGGTGCACTATGGGAGCTGCCCGATCACTCTTCTCACAGGGCAGCCCAGCTCTAAATTATTTTTATTCGATTCTGAGCCACAGCGCCAAGAATATCAAGACGTTTAAATAAAATTGTCCTCGCACACTGATGCCCTTTGCCCTGCTTCGTAGGGGTAGTAAATATTCCGCAGTGAAACCGTTATCTCCTTTGCTTTAAAACGAGGTTAAATTCACGCTCCTGCACCACCTCGCTTCATGATTCTTCCCAAGTTCCATCCTGCTGCCGAGGCTCATTTGCACAAGGCTCCACTCTCACCACCTTGGAGAAGTTGGGAGCTTAGTGCTGATGTGGAAAATCCCAGAGCACAGCTGGCCCCTGGGATGGTTCAGCCCTCGGGGGCACTCAAGAAGCCTCTGGACATCCCTCCATCTGGCAGTAGTGCCCAGCACCAAGGAGGTGCTCAATCGAGGCTTCTTGGGTGGCGGAGGACGCTAGATGGCCATCTGAGCCAAACTACCTGAGCCCCGAGTGCTTCCTTCGTGTTCCTTGCACAAGTTGTTTCTCCTATCTGGAATATACTTCTTCAATTATACCTTTTAGAAGATCTAGCTTCCTTCCAAGAGCAACTTGGAGGCTACTTCCTCCACGAGATATTTCCTGATTTCTCTGGCATTGTTTTGTTCTCTCTCTCTCTCTCTCTCTCTCTCTCTCTCTCTCTCTCTCTCTCTCTCTCTCTCTCTCTGTCTGTCTCTCTTTGTCTCTCCCTGTCTCTGTCTCTGTCTTTTTCTCTCTCTGTGTCTCCGTGTGTCTGTGTCTCTCTGTGTCTCTGTTTCTCTCTCTCTCTCTCTCTCTCTCTCTCTCTCTCTCTCTCTCTCTCTCTCTCTCTCTCTCGCTGTCTCTGTCTCTGTCTCTGTCTTTTTCTCTCTGTGTGTCTCTGTATTTATCTAGCTCTACTTTGTATTTATAAAACAGCAGTATCACTGATCCGTAGTAGAATGTAAGCTTCTTGAGGGCAGGTGTTTTTGTTTTTGTTTAGTTCTTGCATGACCAGTATCTTATACAATACCTACTACATGTTAGGTTCTTAATAAATGGGTGTTTACTTGGATAAAATTGAATGACTCCCATCCATTATTAAAGCTCTGAGAAGGGACCAAGAACTCCTCATGGAATCTGTAGGTGAAAAACAACAAAGAGAATATTTATATTGAAAGCACTGAGGTCTTTTCATTCTAGGATAGTTTTTAATTCCTCACTTTTTAAAATGAAGAACTAGCACTGAATCTGTGAGGAATTTCCCAGATGATAAGATTTCCTCTGCCAAAAAATTTAGCACCTTCTTGGTCACTGAGACATTGCTAGGTATACTCAGAGTGTAGGTGATTTGCCCAGGGTCACAAAGACATTAAATATCAGAGACAGGACCTAAACCCAGGTCTGTTCTGGCTCCCAGGTCAAATCACTCTCTCACAGCCCACTGTTCAACACTCTTAAAGGAATAAGGTTTATTATACAGAGGCTACTTGATACATTAGTGAAAGGGAAGGACAGTTAATGAAGGACAGTGAAAATTTATCATATCAAGATCTCCTTTTGTTCCTCAAGCCAACCCTAAGAATACAAGATCCCCATTAAGAACAGGCTATGCATAAAGGAAATTCGGGTGCTTGTTCAAGAATTCTGCCAAGAAATATGTCTTCAAAAACCTACTTGCTGCTTCCATTGGTGTCTGAGGCAGTCGTAAGAAGGACTCAGAAAAGGAAATATTGTATTGTCAGGTGACCATAGGTTTAGAGTACGCAGCTAGGTGCCAGGGTGGAGAGGGCACCAAGACTGTAGTCAAGAAGACTTGTCTTCTTAAATTCAAACATGGCCTCAGACACTCCCTAGCTGTGGGATCCTGGGTAAGTCATTTAATCCTATTTGCCTCAGTTCCTTCATCTATAAAGTGAGTTGGAAAAGGAAATAGCAAATCATGTCATTATGTCTTCCAAGAAACCCCAAATAGCATCATGGAGAGTCAGACATGACTGAAATGACTGAACAACAGCAAAACCTATAACCTTGGAGAAGATTTAAGAGTTGTATATCAGCATAGGCTCATAGCTCTAGAATAGGAGGGATCCTCACAAACCATCAAGTAAAACAACATTATTTTGAATACAAGGAAACTGAGGCCAGAGAGGAGTTTAATGGACTTGTCAAAGGCCATAAATCCAATTCACTCACATGCCACAGTATCACCTCACTGATCCTCTTCAAGGATCCTCTTCAAGAGGTCCTCTTCAAGAACAAAGGACAGACAACAACAAAACAGAGATGGTATTTGAAGACTGATCTTCTGATTTCAAATCTAGTACTCTTTCTCCTGCTCTGAGAAGTGAGTTTTTATCTTATCTTCCCCAGGATCAGGTCTCCATGTCACTTTTGTCCTTGCATGACCATTAGTACAATACCTACATGTAGGTTCTTAATAAATGGGTGTTTATTTGCATAAAACCAAATGTCTCCCATCCATTATTAAGTGCTTCTTACACTTGAGCCATCCCCCTCAAGTCCTATCCCTTCCCACCCCACTTCCACCTTCTAGCTCCTCATTTAATATTCTCTTTCCTCATTTGAATGTAAATTTCTCAAGGACAGACACTATGCTGATTGTATATTTATCCCCAGTGCTTGGCAAAGTATTTGATTCAAAGGAAGTACTTAATGTACATTTTCTCATTCATTGTGCATTCTTGCCCAGCTTGCCTTTCTGTCTTGTGATGCTGGGTCTACATGGTGCCAAATATTTAGATAAAAGGGTAGCTAAGAGGTGCCAGAGTGCATAGAGTGCCAGGTCTTGGAGACAGGGAGTTCAAATCCAGCCTCAGATCTTTATTAGTTGGATGATCCTAGGCAAATCCTTTAATCCTGTTTGCCTCAATTTCTATAAAATGGGCTGGAGAAGAAAACGCCAAATGGAGTCATGAAGAGTCAGAAATGACTATTAAAATGACCGAAAACAAAACAAGATTTGAATAGTTTTTTTTTTTTTTTAAAGTTCATGGATACTAGGTTAAAAAACCTTGTCTTATAAATGTTGGAGGGGCTGTGGGAAAACTGGGAAACTGATACATTGTTGGTGAAACTATTCTGGAGATCAATTTGGAACTATGCTCAAAAAGTTATCAACCTGTGCATAGCCTTTGATCCAATAGTGTTTCTACTGGGCTTCTATCCCAAATAGATCTTTAAAAAGGGAAAGAGCAAGAATGGTTGTGGCAGCCCTTTTTGTGGTGGAACTGGAAACTGAGTGGATGCCCATCAGTTGGAGAATGGCTGATGAAATGATGATTGTTATGGAATACTACTGTTTTGTAAGAAACAACCAGCAGGATAAATATAGAGGCTTGGAGAGACTTACATGAACTGATGCTGAATGAAATGAACAGAACAAGGAGACATTATACACTTCAACAACAAGATTATACGATGATCAACTCTAATGGATGTTGAGTTGATTCAAATCAGTTCCAATTGTTCAGTGATGAAGAGAGCCATCTACACCCAAAGAGAAGACTGTGGGAACTGAATGTGGTTCACAACATAACATTTCCACTCTTTCTAATGATGTTTATTTGCATTTTTGTTTTCCTTGTCAGGTTTTTTTCTTTCTAGATCTACTTATTCTTGTACAGCAAGGTAACTGTATAAATATGTATGCATATATTGGATTTAACATATATTTTAACATATTTAACATGTATTGGACTACCTGCTATCTAGGGGAGAGGGTTGGGGGAAAGAGGGGGAAAGTTGAAACAGAAGATTTTGCAAGTGTCAATGCTGAAAAATTACTCATGCATATGTTTTGTAAATAAAAAGCTATAATAATTTTTTAAAAGCCTTGTCTTAGAGCAGGGGTGAGGAACACGGCTTGCAGACCTCATAAGAAACACAAAATCATTTGCTAAGGCAACCACAAGTGATGATGAGCTGAAAGCTAGATACAACAACCACCCTCTGCTTGAGTTCTATAAGTTAATAATTGTGTGTGGCCCTTGAATAATGTTATAAATGTACAAATGACCCTTAGTAAAAAAAAAAAAAAAAAAAAAAAAAAGAAAAGGGTTTTCTACCCCTATCTTAGAGAGTCATTTAGGGCACTAGAAGGTCAAGTAATTCAACCAGGTATACCCTCATTATTGGCAGAGGGAAGATTTGAACTCAGACACTCTGCCTTCCAAGGAGACTCTCTTTCCACTGCACTACCAGTATTTTAGTTATTTTTTTGTTAATCCCCACAATTTTCCATGATAAAGCACAACATTTAAAAAGCTATGAGCACAGGATTATTTCAGAAAGGCCTGGAGAGACTTACATGAACTGATGCTGAATAAAATGAGCAGGACCAGGAGATCATCATATACTTCAACAACAATACTATATGATGATCAATTCTGATGGACGTGGCCCTCTCCAGTAATGAGATGAACCAAATCAGTTCCAATAGAGCAGTAATGAACTGAACCAGCTACACCCAGAGAAAGAACTCTGGGAGTAGACTATGGACCACTATATAGAATTCACAATCCCTCTATTTTTGTCCACCTACATTTTTTATTTCCTTCACAGGTTAATTGTACACTATTTCAAAGTCCAATTCTTTTTGTACAGCAAAACAACTGTTTGAACATATATATATATATATATTGTATTTAACTTATACTTTAACATAGTTAACATGTATTGGTGAACCTGCCATCTGGGGGAAGGGGTGGAGGGAAGGAGGGGAAAAGTTGAAACAAAAGGTTTTGCAATTGTCAATGCTAAAAAATTACCTATGCATAAAATTTTTGTAAAAATTAATTTAATTAATTAATTAATTTTTTAAAAAAGTTATGAGCTCTATCCTCATGAAGTACACTGAGCAGTTAAAAAGCAAACAATCTAAAGCAATTATGAATCAAATCACATTTGGTCCTACTTTTCTCTTTCAAAAATTTCTTTGTTTTATACTTAATAATCATAAACAAACAAACATTTCAATATATTAAAAAGGTAAACTAAGAGAGTTGTATGTGAACCAGAGTTCTACTATATAGCTTTTAAAATTAACAAGGCAGTAACACAATTGTTGCATTTCCTTCTGAACTTATTTTCATTTTTTTCTATGCATTTTAAAATGTTTTGTCAATGTTATTTTTTTAAGTCTTCAGTTGAGCTGGCCCAGGAGGAAAACAAAGCTCATGACTGTCTGGTGGTCCTTTGTAGAGACATTTCAAGTCCATAGTAAGTCTCCACTTCTTTTCACTATACTTAAAGCAAAGACAGCTGTCAACTGATGTCTGTAGCCCATGGCCAGGAGGGGATTTTCCTGTCTGCCTATAAATCACAGGGTACAAAGGGCAGGGCACTTTCATGTCCAGACCATCATTTAAGCTGTCAATATTTCCCCAGAAAATGCCATTCTTTATCCTTTCTCTCCTCCTTTTCATTGATGAACTTCGAGAAACAGTGCCATATTGTTGTGAAAAATCTAAAACCTTTTCTTCTTCTCTCTTGCAAAAACATCACCTTTTGTAATGGCCTCATTGTGGGAGAAATGAAAATAAAAAAGCCTGGGCTGCGTAAATTAAAAATGCATTAAGACTCTCAGAAGACAAAGTCAATTTCAATTTTTGAGCACACAATGCACTTTATGAACTAATGTTGCAATTATTGTGAATTATAAATAATCAGAAACTCTTTACCCATTCCCTTCCATCTTTCATCTCTTCTGCACCCAACTTAATGCAAATTAAACGTTCATAAAGTTAAAATAAGTGCATTTAGTAGGGATGAGGAACATAATTTCCCTACCAGGAGAATTATTCACATGTTATACACCTGGGTGATTAAAACTCACTCCTCACAACTGGTTAGGGCAATGTGGAAGCTTTATTAAATAGGGACTGAGAGAAGAGACTAATCACTTGTTGACTATGGGATATTTTCACAAATCTCACCACCCCAGAAAATTGCCAGTAGCTGTTTCAAGGGAAGCTAACTTGTTTGGATAAGCAAAAGGAGGAATAGGAGAAGAGAGTTGTTGTTTGCTTTTTTTTTTTTTTTGTCTTAAGGAAACAAGTATTCAAAAGCTACAGAGAAGTTCAATATGTACAAGATTCAAAAAGGATCAAAATTGGATCCACTGGAGACATGGATATAGCTGCTTCTTGATGAAAGATCTGTTGGCCAGAGATACCCAGCAATTCTATTGCTCACATTGATGCATGAATTCCCCTTCCTAAGGAGGAGGTGTTTCAGTTCCTATTCGTTTATTTGTTTGTTTTTAATTAATGAGAAAAAGTTGCCAATGGTTTTTGAGCATGGGAGTTTCATGATGAAATGAGAATTGTGGTTTAGGAGCATTACCTAGGAAAGCATGTGGAGAATGAACTCAAGAATGGAGAGGCTAGAAACAAAGATCAGTAAAAAGACCATTAGTCCAGATTAGAGATAATGAGATTCTGTGGGCCACTAACTAGGGAAAAGATGGAAAGACAAAATAGATGGGAATTGTTTTGGTTTTCTAATTAAAACTATCATTTGGGAATCCTCAAGGTAGCACTTGAGAAAAGCCTTTGACCAGCTGGCTCTAAGATACCTCAGGAGGCTCCAGCTAATAATTCTTCTTTGATGATATCAAGAAAAGGTACAGATTAGGGAAGGAAATGTCACAATTAAAAATAATATCTAACATTTATTTAGTGTTTTAAACACTCAACATCTATTGTCTCATTTTATATCACAGCAACCCAAGGAGGAAGGTGCTATAATGATTCTTTTTACAAATAAGGAAACTGGCTCAGAGAAATTAAGTGATTTGACCAGGGTCACATAGCTAATAAATGGCTAAGACTGGATTCAAACTCAGAATTTCCTGTGCTCTACTACATTTAAAGTAATTAACTTAGTTAATTGTCTCACCAATTAATCATTTATTTAACACATATCTATTTGTACCTTTTCTGTGCAAAAACACTTCATTGCATACTGCATTTTTTCTTTGCTTCATGAGTGACCCTGGCCAAAGAATTCATCCCCAGATAACCCATTCATTGGAGATGAGCCTCTTCATACTTGTGGGTTACCTCAGAAAACAGTAGCTGTTTTGTTTGTCAGGGTCATAATCAAAGCGGGCCCATTGTGGTAGCACCAAACAAATTTTGTTCTTAACTGATATAGCATTTAAGTACCTAGGGTCATCTCCATTGAGTCATCAAAGGGGTTGTGGCTAGAAGAAAAGGTCATATAAAAAAGCATAGCATCTTATCCCTGCCCTTGAGGAAAGCTACTAGTAGACAAAGAGACAAAGCAAACAACCTAGTAAGAGTTTGAAAAAATCAATGTGAGGCTTACAGGAAAAGAATTATATATATATGTGTCTCTGTGTGTGTGTGTGTGTGTGTGTGTGTATGTGTGTGTGTGTGTGTTACCATCACCATTTGTCAGTCTGGTAAAGCCTATGGACCCCTTTTAAGAATCATGTTTTGGACTGCAAAAAAAGAAATCAATGATATTGAAGTAGAGTTACCAAAAAAAATTAAGTCCATAGAGCCCAGGTTAACAAAATCTGTTCTAAGAATATTCCTCATTCGGTCTAAAATCAGTCCCATTCAGTTCTGAAATTCTGTGATTCTATGATGACTCAGGTTATTTTAAATATATGGTTTATTAATGAGAAAAAGTATTTATTTTGGAGAAATGTGTCTAATAATTTAGTCATGAATTTGAAGAAACTATATTACTTCTTGTTTCAGGTACTGTTTGATTCAGATTGAATACAAATAGCAGTCATTTCTGCTTTGACCAGAAAACCTGAGGATTTTCCCTTTCCAGATTCATTAATTTATTTAAATTTTGGGGAGGGCTAAGCTAAAGAGGAGATTCCTTGCCTTAATTGCTACTTTGCATAATTACTGATTGGGGTCAGCTTCAGTCAAATTAAAACCTATTGAAGACCTTAGCTTAAAATGACCAAGGTCTCCTATTGTATCCAGAGTCATCTCCAGTCATCCTGATCTATCTATCTATCTATCTATCTATCTACATATATGTAGATAGATAGATAGATAGATAGATAGATAGATAGATAGATAGATCTAGCCACTGGATGTGGGATCATCACTAGAGACTCAAAGCCAAAAACGAAACAGCCCTTCTCAACAAACTTGCATTGTAGAAGGGAAAACAACATTGGCACAGAAGTAAATTGAATAAAAAACTAATTCTTTTATTGGCACTGAAAGTCCTCCATATTCCAACTTCAGCCTATTTCTTCTAATTAAGAAACCACCAGTTTGTTACACATATTGTAGCCACAGAGATCAATTTGTTGTTTCCCATAATTCTATCTTTGTACTTTCACATAGGTTGCCCCTACCTCCTGGTAGATTGCTCTGGAGGGCAAAGTGAGGCAGGTGACCTTGTACAGCCATCCCTCACTTAAATCCAATTCACTTGTATATCATGACATCTCCTCCTCAATGCAATGGTCCTCTTTGCAGAAGGAAGAAAAACAAACAATGATTCTATAATACCATTGCAAGGCAACTTAAAGGAAGAGGTTTCAATTATTACAGTCCTACAAAGGTGAAGGCAGAAAAGCTCATTGAATTCATTTAAGTACCTTTTATGTTCTAGGCTTCCTGCTTGGGTCTGGAAATCCAAAGACCAAAAATTAAATAGAACCTGCCTTCAAGAAGCAAGGAACGGAAGATCAACATAGATACAGATAAATACACATGATTTTGTTTTCTCCCTCTGAATGTATGACTTCATCAGCCATTGTTCAGTCATTTTTAAGTCTGTATGACCCCATTTGGGGTTTTCTTGGAAATGATACTCGAATAGTTTGCCATTTCCTTCTCTAGTTCATTTTATAGATGAGGAAACAGAGCTAGGGATTCCAAGTTACCAGAATAAACAGGAAGATCATTCCAGCAGGTAGGGACAGACTATGCAAAAGTACAAAGATAGAACTGACTTCTATGACTAGAATATATATAACAGACTGGGGATCTCTTAACTGGAAGAGATAGGCTGAAGCTGGAGTATGGAGGACTTTCAGTGCCAAACAGAAGAATTAGTATTTGATCCCATTTACTTCTGTACCAAAGTTGTTTTTCCCTTCTAGAAAGTAAGTTTGTCGAGAAGAGTTGTTTCATTTTTGGCTCTGAGTGTCTAGTGCTGATCCCACAGCTTACACTCTGCAGAGGTGACAGGGAGTCACTCACTGAAGCTTCTTAAGCAGGGACTTACAGCTGTGTAGAGAATGAAAGGGGAAGGACTGGCTATGAAGAGACTAAAGAGAAATTATTGCAATAATTCTAGTGAGGATTGTTGAAACCAAAAATTAAGGCACTGATTGTGTGAATGGGCAGAAGGAGGAAATTATGCAAAACATTGTTGGAATAGAATCAAAAAAAGACTTGGGAATGAATGTGTATTGAATGCAACTGAAGAGATGAGAATGTCTCTACTATTGCAAATATGAGTGACATGAAGGATGGTGGTGTCCTCCAAAAAAACAAGAAGATTTTGGTCTATGTACAATTTCTGCCAGACTGCTTCCCAGATTTCTCAATAATTTTTTACCAAATAATGAATTCTTATCTCCCAAATTTAAGCTTCTATTTTTGCTATTCCTCATGAAATGAGGAAGTATGAAATGGAGAAATTTCAGAAGAAAGATAACCAAACAATGAGTATTTTATGAATTTGTACTATGTCCTAATACTGTGCTAGGTTCTGAGCACATAAAGAGACTTAGTGAAACAATCCCTATGCAGAAAGAACTCATGTCTACTGAAGGAGATTGCAGTGAGTTCTGTTTTAGACATGTTGAGTTTAGTCTACCTATTGGACAACCAGGTGGAAATGTCCAGAAGGCAATGGGAAAGGCTAGAATTCGGTTTAGAAATTCATAATCCACTCCACCCCACCAAAAAAAAAACAACAAATAAAATAGGTTACATAAATTCATTACATGCTTAAGTTTTATCATATTGCTTGGTGTCTTGGAAAGGAGTAAAGAGAGAGGGAAGGAGAAATATTTGGACCACATGACTTTGCAAAGGTGGATGTAGAAAACAATATTTGAATGTATTTGGAAAAAAATAAAAATGCTTTTAATTTTTTAAAAATAAATTCATGAGAAACAAATCCAGTTATTTATTAAAGAATGCTGGTCTTTTGGGAGAAGTAGACTATCCCAGACTTTCCCTTAATGCCTTGAGCTAGATCAGAATCTTGTACTGGAGAAAAGTTATAACCCTAGAGGACATTTCTAATGATCTGAAGCGATTATTTTTTGTTTCCCCTTTCTCATCAAGAAACTTTGTGGCAGGTTGGCATTGCTTCCCTCTACCATATTTGGCAAAGTTCAGTTTCCAGTTTACTGGAAAGTAAAACACACACACACACACACACACACACACACACACACACACACACACACACACACCACTCCTCTGAAATTTTAAATATATTATTTCTGTTCACTCTCCTCCTACCAGAATTGAGATATTCTCATGGAAAAAAGCGTCAGATTGTTCAAAAGTCAGAGAATGACAACCCAATGGTATTGTCGGCTCAGAACTACATTCCTTTTTAAGTTCAGCTTGACCAAGGGAAGTGGGAAATGTGAATTACAGAAGTTTGCTTCTCTCTTTGCTGGAAGAAATGGCAAACACCCAGTACCTTTGCCAAGAAAAGACCAAATGGGTCACGAAGAGACGTACATGACTGAAATGACTCAGTAATAACAACAAAGCTTCTCTCTTTTGTCGCTGTGGGTGGTAGTTTGTCCAGGATAACTAGATGTCTTCACCTTCAAATGATCTGTGTATATAAATGACTTTCTAGTTTTCACCAATAAAAGTCACCTTCCTTTTAAGGCCAATGAAACCACTGACAAAATCTCCCTAAGGAAAAATGGGCTCCATGCTTGGTTTTTGAGGTATCCATATAGTTTTTAAGTAAAGCAAATTATAGAGCTTCCCATTCCATCTCTTGCTGCCCACAACAAACTCAACTACATCCAAAAAAAACTGAAAATAAAGACCTAAGATCCATATATTGCAATCCCTCATTTATGTGTCCACTTTGCCTAGATAGAACATTCAGAAAAAAAGGAAAGAATGGGATAAAGAATGGAAGGGGGGAGATACTCAGGGGAAGAAGGACTGCATCGATGATTTCAGGAAGATAGAGAACTCCTCAATAAGGAAACTCCCTCTACCAATGAAGGTCATCTTCTTTCCAACTGATAGTGATTTATTATAAACAATGTTTCAGAGAAAGGGTCCTGGTCTCCAGATTGGCTACAATATATACTCTATACTTAGACATTTCTTGAGAATAAGAACCAAATCACCATAGTTTTGGGAATGGCAAAAACTAGACAAGAGTTTAGAACTCTCAGACCTGAGACTTATTATCTAAAAGAGTTTGGACAAATCACTGTAACCTCTTTCTGGATCTGTTTCCTCATCAATAAAAAGAAAGGGGTAGAAGTGCTCTCTAGGTTTCCCTCCAGCTATAAGTCAATAATTCCATGATCATGTAGTCTAATTCTTCTGTTTTAAAGGTCTTATTTTATTTGCTTTTCAGATTTTTTATTGATACACAATACAATCATCCAATAAAGACATTCATACGTCAGTGAACTTTAATTTTCAGGTGGAGACTGTTTTGTAGCTATTTACTATGCAAAATAATAACAATTTCATTAATATAAAATAATTAATACAAAAAGATTTAAGATCTGAGATCAATTCAATGGCCAATCATGGTCCTAGAGAATCAATGACAAATAAATGACCCACAGACAATTAAAGAGATAATGGTGTCAGTGAAGAATAAAATATATTTTATTGTATTTATGCTCTAGGTTCCTAATTTTACAGAACACACAGAGAGGGGACAGGGACTTGAATGCCTAGAATCATTGGATGGTTACAGCAATATTACTTATCTTTGCACCTTTTACTTTGTCATAATGACTAGGCAGAGGATCCCATTTGGGCTCTTTGCCCACTCTAGAGAAAAAGGGATTGCTTTCCTTTAGTTCCATGCAAAGAGAGGTAGAGCCCTGCTATTCCCTATTTTAGTCAGATAACACCTAGAATTATGTGTTAGATTCTGGATCTTTGTGAAGGACATTGGAGATCTAAAGGGGCAACCAGTCTATGGAAGTATCCCAAGACCATCATAAACAAATATCCTTGAAGGGACTTGGGACAGGGAAGTGACTTAGTAAGTATACCATCAGACTTCAAGTCAAAAAGACCTTAGTTCAAATCCAACTTCGTACATTTGCTTGTTATGTGACCCCAGACACGTCACTGAAATTCTTTCTGACTCAGTTTCCTCTTTTTTAATTCTCTTCCTTTTCTGACCTTTCTGTAGACACTGTTAATCACATTTTTGGCAACCTGATTGTTTCTAAATTTCTATGCAATTATTCTGGCTTACCTACCTAACTTCATCTAAGTCTTGCCCACTAACCTTGGATGTCCTCCAGAGCCCTCTCTTCTCTTTTCTCTCTATATTATTTCACTTGGTGATCC
Organism: Sminthopsis crassicaudata; assembly: GCF_048593235.1. Classification (NCBI taxonomy): domain Eukaryota; kingdom Metazoa; phylum Chordata; class Mammalia; order Dasyuromorphia; family Dasyuridae; genus Sminthopsis; species Sminthopsis crassicaudata. The sequence continues at coordinate 42,342,911 of NC_133617.1, read as the reverse complement.
CATGGTTTCAATTATTGTTATTATTTTCTGTCTTTCTTTTTTTTCTATTCTGTTTTTAATAAACAGAAAAATTTTAATAAGAAAAGAATAAAAATAAAATAAATAAAATTATTGTCTCTATAAAAATGATTCTAAGGTTTATTTATCTAGTCAAACCTCCAAACGTGCATCTCCACATACCTATTATTTCTTTCAAATTGGATGTGCCACAAACTTCTCAAACTTATACTGTCCCAAACTTAACTCACTATCTTCCCTCCAACCCTTCCCCACTTCTGAACTTCCATATTACTGTTTCTAGGACCTAACAATTCTCCTAGTTACCCAAACTCACAACTGAACTGTCATTTTTAACTTCTCACTCTTTCTCACCCCTCATATACAATCTTTGCCAAGTCCTGTCAATATTACTTTCATAACATCTTTCATACATATCCTTTTCTCTTCCCTGTCATTGCCATCCCCCCGTTTCAGATGCTCATATTTCACATCTGGAAAATTGCAATAATCTGTTGTTTGTTCTCTCTTCTTAAAATTTCTTGGCTCTTCAGGTTATCCTCCATTCAGCTGTCAAAATGATCTTCCCTAAGTGCAGGTCTGAACCCCCCTCCTTTTCTCTCTCTCTCTCTCTCTCTCTCTCTCTCTCTCTCTCTCTCTCTCCTCTCCCTTCCCCCTCTCTGTCTCCCTCTCTCTCTCTTTCTTTTTTTTTCTTTTTTTTTAATTGATTTTATAATTATAGTTTTTTGACAATTACATATGCATGGGTAATTTTTTTTACAGCATTATCCCTTGTACTCACTTCTTTTCCAAATTTTCCCCTCCCTTCCTCTACCCCCTCCCCTGGATGATAGGCAATCCCATATATGTTACATGTGTTACAGTATATCCTAGATACAATAGATGTGTGTAAAACCGAGTTTCTTATTGCACAGTAAGAATTGGATTCAGAAGGTAAAAGTAACCTGGGTAGAAAGAAAATAGTGCAAACAGTTTACACTCAATTCCCAGTGTTCCTTCTCTGGGTATAGCTGATTCTGTCCATCATTGATCAACTGTAACGCTCTTTCTCTCTCTCTATCTCCCTGTCTGTCTGTGTTTGTATCTGTGTCTCAATCTCTTTCTCTGTTTCTACCTCTGTCTCTGTTTTTCTCTCTTTATCACACACACATACACACACACACATACACACACACAATAACTTCCAGGGGATCCCTATTACCTCCAAGACTAGAGATCTACAACTAGAAGAAACCTCAGATACTACACCCTCGGGGCAGCTAGGTGGCGCAGTGGATAGAGCACCAGCCCTCAAGTCAGGAGGACCCGAGTTCAAATCTGGTCTCAGACACTTAATACTTCCTAGCTGTGTGACCCTGAGCAAGTCACTTAACCCCAGCCTCAGTGAAAAAAAAAAAAAAAAAAAAGATACTACACCCTCATTTTATAGATGAGGAAATTTAATTAAAAATGATTAGATGACTTGTCCAAAATCAGTAATTTTCACGGTACTGCTTTATGTTATTCTACCAAACAGCAGAACGTTAATTAGAAATTAACCCCTTTCTTCTCTATCAGGCTTTGTTGAAAAAATCTATTAAAGTTCATTATGTCCAAGAAAGGCTTCCTTTGTATGTCTGATGCAATGCGCTCAGCTGGAATAGTTGGATGAAAAACTCTGAGTTGAACTTCGGGTAGAGTTCCCCAACTCTTAGCTTTTCCATTTGTGATGTCTCTGTCCACTCTCTGAAAGGTCATAGAAAACCAAATCACATGAACACTTGGTGGGCTTCCAGCTTCCTTTCTAAGGATTGAGGACCAGCCCCCATGTTTTTTTTTTTTGTTTGCTATTTGTTTGTTGATTATTCTGAGACTGGAGGTATATTAGCCTTTAAGAAATACTCAATTTCTTACCAAGACAAGTTTGCCCCTCCTTACATCATCAATATTGATGCCCTATTGGCCCTCCAAGGTCTGACATTCTGTGTTTTAAGACCCTTCTGTCTCTGATGTTCTGTGTTCTAAGTTCCCTCCCACCTCTGACATTCTCTGTTCTAAGGACCCTTCAGCTTCTGACATTCCCTGTTCTAAGTGCCTTCCATGCTCTGACATTCTCTATTCTAAGGGACTTTCTATCCATGACATTATGTGTTTTAAAGACTCTTCAAGCTCTGCCATTCCCTGTTCTGAGCTTCCTTCTGACATTGTGATCTGCTGCACAAGATTTCAGAGCTCAAGTGTTCTATAGGCCTCAGTCTCAGCATCAGGGAATACAGGCATGTACTACCAGATCTACACACTCCCAACTCCCAACTCTGACCCCAATCTGTTTGCACACAGAACAGCTATGAGTACCTAACCATACTAACTGCACTTCCTCTAAGAGTCCAACCTGGATCCTGCTCATGGTTCTCTTCCCCTAAATCTCTTGCTACAATAACAATGATACATGGGCCCATTTGAACAGACCAACAAAGAAGACCCAGCTTAATGACTCCTATATCTTGGCAGAAAGATGATGGATTGGCAGTATAGAATGATGTATACATTTTTCAGATATGACCGACGTGTTGATGTATTCACTTTACTATTTGTATTTGTAAGATAAAAGGGCACACACATAAAAAGAAAAAATAAAGAAGGAACATCTTCCTTTCCAAATAAAAGAAAACACATAATTAAGTGAATAAATACAGCCACTACCTAATAAAATTAATCCCCATTTTGAAAACACATACTAAATGTAACATGTATAAAGTTCCCACATAATTCTTTTTGGACTTTGGATATAGAAACATTGTTTGTTCCTAATAAAAAAAGAAAAACAATGAAAGCTCAGCTTCTATGTTAAGGTTCTGACTGTGGGTAGACCTAAGATGGAGCAGAGTATGATGGCACTCCATTGGCACTCTGCCCTGACCCAACTACATCCCCTTTTCTATTGGCCTGCTTCTTGAGCACTTTCCTTACCAGAGATCCCCTCAGGCCCTATCTCAGAATGTAGCAACTTTTATTCTATACATAGTTCCAACAAGGTTGGTGACCCAGTTTCCTGGACCCAAGTAGGTTTGCAACCACAAATTAGAGGAAGAGACTGGAGTTGTTATAGGCAGGTACTGACAGTGAGGAATGCCAAATGACAGCAAGGGGAGGACACAGACAAATTATTGAGGAGACAAAAAACCTTAAAAAGCCAGCTGCATCTTTGGGTCTAGTCTAGAGACAAACATCAGTACATGATGCCATTGACCCTGAGGTTAAGTCAGTATTGAGTATCTACCATGTACCATGGGATCAGTGGATCCCAATTTAACACAAAATGGATGTTAGTACTCTGATTCAGATAAGGAAAGGAAGGAAGTTAAATTTTATCCTAGCCATAACAGGGAACCAGAGGGGGGGTTTTAAATAGTCCATTGACATGATTAATGTTTGTAGAAGAAACAGCAATACATCGGGAATTAAAATGTGATGTGATAGAAACAACCCTACATTTAGGGTCAAAATGCCTCCATTTGAATTCTAGATCTGCTATGTGCCTGCATGAGCTTGGGTAAGTAATTTAATCTATTTGGGCTTCAGCTTCTTCATCAACAGAATGAGATTAGATTAAGTGACCTTTAAGGAAATCCTAGCTCTAATGTTATGACCCTATGGATTACTGTGAAGTCCACTGTTGAGTAGTACTGCTTCATTGGCACAGACAATATGTTGACTGTCCTGAATGGATGGCCCACCAATTTTTCTAATATGGCGCTAAACATTCCACACTAACATTCAAAACTAAACTGGTAGAATTTGAACAAGGTCAAGGAGGAAAAGAATACTAAATTTAGAATTAAAATCTCAACCCAATTTTTGAGTGACCCTGGGGAAACCTCTTATTTTGGACCTTATTTTCTTCTTCTGTAATATTGGGAACTTGGAATAGATGATGACAAAAATTTCTTACATTCTTTAAAACTTCTACTAGCTATGACATTCTCTGTTCTAAAACTCCTCCAAGCTCTGACATTCCATGTTCTAAGGACCCTATCAATTCTAACATTCTATGTTCTAATAAGGATACTCCAAGTTCTGATATTTCATTTTCTAAGACTCATTCCCGTTCTGACATTTTATGTTCTGAGGACTCTCCCAATTCTGATATTCTTTCTTCTAATAAGAACCCTCCCAGCTCTGACATTCCATGTTCTAAGGATTCTCCCAGCTCTGATATTTTGTATACTTAGATCTCTCCAAAATTGAATATAATTTATTTCAAGGTCCTTGGATGCACAATATTTCTTTATCTTTTCTTGACTTATTTTTCTAGTTTTACTTCCTGATGTTTTCTGTTGGGGCCAGTTTTTTTTTTTTCTCCCACTCCTACAGGGAATTGATGAAGCTTTATTAGTTCCTGATCTGTATTATCTGGGATCATCAAACACCTGAAAAGAGGCTCAGGCCAACAAGCTACACACTTTCAGAGCCCTGTATCCTGCCCTAAAGTGTCATCTAGTAACTGTCATTCTAGACTGATCTAATCAATCAGTCTCCCAACCTTGATTCTGAGTCTGTCTGACCCAGATGTAGAATTATTACTCAGAACTCCAGTCACTGATGCCTTGGTAAAAGTTTCATGATAGGCTCTTTGGGGGAAAATGTGTTCATGCCATGCTTTCAAGTTTAATCTGCACCAATAGTATTTTTTTTTCTGCACTTTCTTAAGTCTAGAAGTAAATTAAATAAATAATCATATGCAGATTTGAAAGGTGTAAGTACAATAAGACTGTAGAATTTTGGCTCTGGCTGGTATAGACACCTCTAGCTCTAGTAGATAACTGCTAGTTTCAGCTCCTGGCAGCTTGTCACAAGGCTTACTGGGAGAACTACATACTTACCTCTGATCCAAACTCTCTGCTCCCATACAAGATTACAAATCCCAGAGCTAGATCAAGTGTGGATTTTCCTTAGCTGGACTCTCATTCTCAGTGTACTTAGACTTCTGATGGTCTTCCTGCCTGATTTGTGCTGGAAAATAGCACCCACTAGAGTTTTTCCTTGAATTTATATATAATTACTCTGTTTGGTGTTAGTCCTCAATCATTATTGAAGGAATCCTATAAAAGAACTGGGCTCTCTTGTTGCCACTTACTCAACTAACTTTTCCAGGCTCTTTATCAAACTTCTGTCTTGTGATTTTGGATAAGTCATCTGACCTTTGTGGAATTCAGTTTCCTTATCTTAAAAAATAGGCGATTAGACTAGATCATAGATTCTTAATCTTTTTGTGTCATGGACCTCTCTTTGTCAGTCTGGTGAAACCTTTGGATTCCTCTTTAGAGAGAAAAAATGTTTTCAAATGTATAAAATAAAATCCATAGGATTACAAAGGAAACCAAAAACATTTATCAAAGTAATATAAGGGGAAAAAAACTTCATGGACCTCAGGTTTAAGCACCCTTGGACTGGATTAAATTGTAATCTTGAGGGCAGGGATTGGTTTTGCCCTTTTGTTTGTTCCCAGTGCTTAGAAGAATGCTTGACATATATGTGCTCAATAAATGTTTATTAACTTATTATTAACTTCTGAGGTGATTTTATATGATCTTCCCAGTGAACTCTGAATCGACCAGGATTTTCAGGCTCCCAACCTTGGTTTGGGGTCTGCCTGACCATCTGCAGAGTTGTTACTCGGAGCTCCAGTCATTGATGGAACTAATTCAGGAAAGGTTCCATTTAATTTAGTGCTTTGTATACAGCTGACGCTTAAAAAGCTTTTTGTATCATAGTCACTATTTTCTATGTAAGACCACAGAGAAGAGAATGATGTATTTTGGAAAGATCTGATATTATCACACTGCTTTAAAACTAACTATAGGAATTAAAGCTGTAAGAAGCCACAAAATCAAACATTTTGAGAGTTAAGAGTGAATTATCCCGTCCAATTTGGACATTAAAGGCATCCCTATTATAACATATCTGATATGTGGTTAGAAATCTTCTCATTATGTAAATGTGGAAACTGAGGCCCATAAAGCAATGTTATTTGTCCAAGGTCACACCTATAATAACTAACAAAGTCAAGAAATACCTCAGCATCCTCTGACTCCAAAACCATCATTCTTTCCATAGTACAACGTGACTTCAGATAATGAATTTTTTTTAAATTTTACTGTCCAAAATTCTCTTTAAAATATCAATTACGTGGACAATCTCAGGTCTCAGTGATGCTTGCTCCATATATCCTCCCCTGATCCTCTAGCTGAAAATGATATATTTGTTTTTCTGTTTATCTCTCTATCTTTGTGTCTTTTTATGTCTCTCTCTATATATTTCTCTATTTCTGACTCTCTGATTCTCTCTTTCTTTGTGTCTGTGTCTGACTTTTTTGTCTCTCTGTCTTTGTGTTTGTCTCTATTTATGTCTCTGTCTATCTCTCTTTCTCTCTCTGTTTCTGCCTCTATCTCTCTGCTTCTGTCTCTGGCTTTCTTTGGCTCTTTCTCTTTCTCCCTCTCTCACTTATCCTCTTTATTTCTCTCTCTCCCTTTCCTTCATCTTCTTGATCTGTCTCTGTCTCTATGTGTGTGTCTTTCAGTCTCTGCTAAATATGTCTCTTTCCCTGTTCGTCCCTCCTCTCCCCATCAAAAAAAGTACCAAGCAAAAAAGCTTGTAAATTTTATTCTAGGTACGATTCTCCCAAAACATGGCTTCCTGGGTGGTAGTGATGGGTACTAGGAGCAACATAACCCCTCCATCCAATAGTGTTTGATAAAAGGGAGTAAATCTGGAGCATTTCCTGGCATACACTAGATTTTAGAAACACTGATTTCACAAGATGCAGAAAAAAGAGAAGCAGGTTCTGTCGAGATGTTTAGAGAAATAAAACTTAGGAAGTCTAGGAGATAGTCAAGAATAAACTACTAAGGACACAAAAAGAAATAATTCCATTGAGGAAGAAAAATGGGATTTGTTGAAAAGATTGATATGGGTATACAGGGAACTCACCAACCAACTTAAATTTTAAAAAGAAATGCACAGAAAATAAAAGCAAAGCCAGGTATAGAAAATAAATATATGAGTGTATCCTGATTCTTTGAAAATAGTGTCAGGAATGGAAAGTTCAGCATTAATTGATTCTGGCAAGGAAAGAAAAAGACAATAAAAAGAATGTTTTAGTTGCATAGGGAGTAAAGGAAGATCAAAGAATAGATGGAACCTTTGCTTGGGGCAGATGGGATGATAGTAACTGACAAGAGAGGAGAGACAGAACTACTTAACTCATTTTGTTTTTCTTTTCTTTGAAAAGGAGAACGACCTTTATCCTGGAAATGACAAAATAAAAAATAACTAACCAGAGGGTACCCCAAAGAAATAAAGAGATAATAAGAGTGTACTTGACAGTCCTTGATAAATTTAAGTCACTGATTCAGAATAACAATGCCCTCCAGTCCTGATGTGATTGTTGAGCCCCTATCAGTGATATTTGAAAGATCATGAAGAAGGGGAGAGGTACCACAAGATCAGAAAAGAGCAAATTCCTTAATTTTCATGAAAGTAAAAAGAGCAGAACGTGAACATTATAGATCAACTAGCTTTACTTTGATGGCTGGGAAAATTTCTAAAATAGCTCATTGGGGGATAAAAAGATTGCCAGATGTCCAGAAAGAAAAGGGAATGATGAGTCAGTTTTTGTACTTCAGCAAGAACAATCCTGCCAGATTAAGTTAATTTCTTTTTTTGACAGGATTATTAAAATTATACATGAGAGGTATTACTTAATTATAGCCTCCCTAAGTTTTATTCAAGCTTTTAGTAAAGGATCTCATACTATTTTGTTGGCTTGACAGAAAGATAAGGACTAAATGACAATAATACAATCTGAAGGATTCAGAACCATTTGGATGGCCATATTCAAAGAGTTCAATATCAATGTGGCAAATTTCCAGCAGAAGGTCCCAGGGAACAGTGCTTGAACCTGTGTTAGTAAACATGGATTATCAAATATGTTTATCAAATATTCAGATGACACTTAGATGGAAGAGTGAGCTATTACTCTTCTGAATAACTGGATCATGATGCTAAATTATTTTGGCAATCTAGAGTACTTGAGTGGATCCAATAATTTTATATTAGTCAGGATAAAAGCAAAGATTTATACTTAGGTCTAAAAAACAACTTCACAAGTAAACAAACATAAAATATTCAAAAGTACTTGATATGAAAAAAAGGTTAAGATTGAAGTGATTTTTAAGCTATATTTTTAAGCACTGTCAGTCAACCAATAAACATCTATTGAATACCTACTATGTGTCAGATACTGTGATAAATGCTATGAAAGAAAAGCAAAAGAAAGTCCCTGACATCTTATACAAAATTAAAAAGGGTATAGCTTCCAGTAATAGAGAGTTGATAGTCTTACTATATTCTGCTCGTCAGATCTCACCTGTAGTATTGCATCCGACAATTTAATAAGGAAAGACATTTAGTAAGAATTTATTAAGCACTAATTATGTGCCACTTATCTAACTAAACTGGGAAGATACCAAGAAAGGCAAAAGACTATTCCTGCCTTCAACAAGCTTCCGTTGCATACAACTATCTACATAAAAGATAGGTGTGTATGTATGTATCTATAATGTGTATATATGCATATATTCTATATGTGTGCATAAATATTTGTACATGTACATATATACACATATGCACATGTACAAATATTTATGCACACACATAGAGTATATGCATATATATTCACTATACATGTATAGTGAATGGGAGGTAATATATATAGATCAAATATATATATGTGTATATAGGTATACAAGTGTGTGTATACATATATAATAAATGAAAGCTCCTTAAATAGAAGTCAAATATTGGCGAGTATATACATACACACATAAGTGTATGTATGTATATTTACATACATACATCTGTATATATATTCTCTCTATAAATATAGACATCAATATAAATTTAGAATGGGAGGTCAATTCAGAGAGAAAACTCTGAAAGGAAAGTGAGGAAGGACCCAAAGAAAGATCTCCTGCTAAAGACAGGCTATGTGAAAGCCAAGGAAGGCAGATGTGGAAGGAGGGCATTATAAACATGGAGGATGGGCAGTGAAAATGCACAGAATAAGGAGAGGGGGTACTATATGTAAAGGACAGCACGAAGGTTAACACTGCTGCATTGCAGAGGACATAGGTGGGAGTAAAATGTGTGACTAGAAAGGTAGGAAGGGGTCAGGTGCTGGATGTCTTTACAAGCCAAAGTACTTTTATTGGATCCTGGAGGTAATACAGAGATAGTAGGGTGATTTAGCTTAGTGCCTGGGGCAGAGTAGGAGTTTAATAAATCCTTGCTGACTAAAGACTGACTGACATTGGAATTTATTGAGTATGAATGAGATATGATCAGATCTGCACTTTAGGAATATCACACTGGCCTTTGGGAAGGGATTTGAGACAAAGAGATCAACCATAAGCTTATTGCAATGGAATGAGTGTGAGGTGATGAGAATCTATATTAGGATGACATCTCTGTGGGTGAAGAGAAGGGCAATGAGAAATATTATGAAGAGAAAAATGGTGACTGAGCAATAGATTGAATTCGAAGGATTAGTACAAATGGAAAATTAAGATAATAGTGAAGTCATAAATGGGAGTGTTGGGAGCATGGTGATACCTCCAGCAGTAATAGGGAAGTTTGGAAAAAGAGAGTTTAGTAGGGGATAATAATGAGTTCTGTTTTAGACATGTTGAGTTTAAGAGAATGCCCAAAGAAAATAACCTAGGTGCTGCAGGGCTTGGAGTCTGTGACATATGAGAACAGGTTGGAGAAAAGAAGACTCAAGGAAGATATAATTTCTTTCTTAGAATATTTAAAGACTTGTTAAATGGAAGAAAGATTTCACTTATTCTACTTGGCCCTACAGGAAAAAAGAAATAAAGAAAAGGTCAAAGTTGCAGGAGCAAATTTGGATTTAACTTCAGGGGAAGATTTTTTAACAATTAGAGCTGTCCCACAGTGGAATATTCTGTCTCAAAACTTGTGAGTTTCCCCTTTGTAGAGTACAAATGCAATCTAGATGATAATTTCAGTATAGTTGGATTTCCTTTTATGTATAGTTTGGACATCATGGTTTCTGAGTTGCCTTTCAATTCTTAAAATTTTGTGATTTTTGAGGGCATTCAAAGCATATGTTAATAGCCTAAAGGTATTACCTTTTTATATAGATCAATATATTAGTAAAAAAAGAGCTTAAAATAACTTTTATGTAAAGAAAAAAGTTATATCTACTGGGAAAGGATGGGAGATGTTGCCTCTCTCATAGATGAATATTTTGATTCCTTTTAGGAAAAGAACTTTGGCTTAATAAAAATTGCTAAAATATGCATGAAGAAAAATACAGTTGATATATGGTATATGAGAAGTTTGGAGCAGAAAATGAACTATAGTATAAAGGTAACTATATATATATATATCACCTTGTAAAAATGGAGGGTGATGACTCATTTACAGGTGAATAGTTTAATTGTTTAAAAGGGCACAGAAATAACTTTTACTTATTAAAAACTAGAAAAATTTAAGTTTGAAGAAAGGCTGTTTCAAGGATATAAAATGAGAAGATGGACAGTGTTGAGAATTTTTAATTGCAGGATGTTATTCTTCTTTAGCTCATTTGCTTAAAACTCTTTTAGACTTTAAAGGGTAAAATTTAAAAAAGAAAGATTAAAATCACAAACCATTTAGACATTAAACAATAATTAAATAAGGCTGTCCATTGTATAGGAGAAATTGGATTACTTGTTACTTTTTAAGGGAAAAGGGAGTCAGTGAATTCTAGAAGGCTTTTATTTAAGCCAATAAAGATAGGGGAGTCCAAGACTGGTGATGAAGAGTGAAAAAACCTGTCAAGTGAAAATTGATTAAGTAGAAAAGGATCAAAAAGCATCTCTATCAGAAGTCTGTGGGGGGAGTAGAGGATGGAGATGTTTGTGGAAAAAGGGATTTTATAATATTCCACTTTCAAAAAGTTTTACCTACCTTATTCTTGTTTGATGAGACATTTACTCTCATTTGATAAAAGCTTCAGTTCTAGATATTTCCCTTATTACCTTCTAGAGTTTAAAAATTGTCAATCCTCTTAGAAGTGGTGATTACTGGAGTGTTTTTTTTTTTCTTTCTGGCTTAAGAGGTAGAGGCATAAAGAGGAAAGATAGGTTATGCAGCTTCTTTGTTGTATTGGAAGAAGTGTTTGAATTAGGCAACATAGAATCCAATTGAGTAAAGAATAGAAATCCCAAGATTTAATCTGAACTGTTTTGTTGTGGATTCTATTTCCTATGCACTTGATAGGATGATTCAGTATCCTAGATGTTTCTTAACTGTCTGAATTTAGTTTATACTGATGACAGAGAGCTAGACAGATGAACTTTGCAATCCTTTGATTTGAAAGTAAATGCCAGCCAATTCATTAGTGTACTACTTTCTCAACACTATTTTAAAGGTGACTAAATTGAAAAAGCTTGGAAAGGATACAATACTTTGAGAACAGAGCATAAGTATTTGTCTAGCTGGAGAATAGTGAAGATAAGCAGAGAGCAGTTAGGAAAGAATCAGCTTCATGTGTTCCAGAATGCCTCATGACATCAAAGTCAGGGATCCAGAGTTGGGAATTATCTCTAGATATGGATTTTCTCCTTTATAAACTTCTCTGAAAAGTTCATGCACGTATTAATTCTTCCCTATAGATATTCCACAATGAGTTTTTTGATGGGAGATTGTGATACAGATTTATTTGTGGATTATAATGTGTTTATTGTTGTATTTTTAAAATAGTCATTTTTATTTCTCTTAACTGATTGCTAAATAAATGACTTTGTTTAAGATCTAGAATTGGAGACATTGTGAGTGGCTGGTCTGTGTAAATGAAAATTCATCTGTGAGACTCAAGAGCTGAAATTGTAAGGAAGAGCAATGCTATTCTTCTACACCAGAGATACCACTAGGACCCTGAGGTATTTTCACTATAACCACATGGTGATGGTCTTTTTCTTAGAATCTGTCTCTGTCACTGTGAGGATAAGCTAGAGAGAGCAAAACAGCCTAGAAAGGAAGTCTCCACACAGTGATAGAAAAGGTATAAGTTGGTACTATGGGTGTCCACCCCTTGTAGTAGGTAATACGTACAGAACAATACAAGCAAAAGTAGAAAATTAGGAAAATAGGGGCAGCTGGGTGGTGCAGTGGATAGAGCACCAGCCCTGAAGTCAGGCAAGTCACTTACCCCCAATTGCCTCAGCAAAAAGAAAAAAAAAAAAAAAAAGGAAAGTAGAGGGCACATGTAGGTGAAAGAGTTGTCCCTGTTGGTTGAAATTTACAGAATTTTATGAGAAGTAATATGATTGTCTTAGAACCAAAAAATATATTAGGTTTTGAAGGGTTTGGCCTACCATTTCTGAGGTTTTTGAACTTCATTTGCTAGACTCACCCATAAACAATAATGACCTCTTTTACCTGGGGCAAGAGGGGAAGGGGTACCTTAAATCACCAAGATTTTGTTTTTGGATTTTTGGGTTTTTTTTTTTCTTTTGATTACCGAAGCCTTCTAACAGCAAGATTTCTTTCTTAAGAACCTTTTTATAGGTGATGCATATGTAGTTACCCAAAATATTTCCATATTGGCCATTTGCAAAAGAAAAAAAAACAAACAAAAAAATAAAAAGAAAGTTTAAAAAGTATGCTTCAATCTGCATTCATCCTCCAGTTGTCCTTTTTCTTTAGGTGCGTGACATTTTTCATCATGGGTCCTTTGGATCTGTCTTGAATCATTCTGAGAGTTTCTAGGTCATTCAAAGTTGGTCATCATATAATATTTCTATTACAATGCACAATGTTCTACTGATTCCTCTCATTTTATATTAGTTTATATCTCTCCTCAGGTTTTTCTGAAAGTATCCTGATCATTTCTTGTAGTACAATGGTATTTCATCATAATCATGTTCAGTCATTCCCTAAGAGATGGGAAACCTCTCATTTTCCAATTTTTTTTTCACCAATAAAAGAGCTGTTATAAATATTTTTGTTAAAAAACAAAACAAAAACAAAAAACAACAACACCACAAGCCTTAGATCCAAATCACTCTGGTTTTCATTGATTGGCCAACAGTAGGTCCCAGGCCAAGTCTCACTTAGTCATTGCTTTGGACCCTAACTGGCTCAGAGTGAATATAAACAGCAATTGTTTTTCTTTTATCCAGAAACTTTGAGTCTTTCCCTCTCAGACTGGATTTTTTTTGTTTTCTGACTAAGTAAAAGAGATCATTTTCTGTCTAAATTCTTACCTAATATTAATCACTCAATGGGTGTAGCCTCAGTGCAACTGAGATCTGTTAAAGACCTTTGTTTAAAAAGGTCAAGATCTCCCACTGCATCCAGGGCTATTTCTAGTTGTCCTGATCTATATCTTACCCAGATGGCTCTGGAGGAGAATGTAAGGCTAGGAACCTTGCAAAGCCTGCCCTTATTAAACCCAACTTATTTGCATGTCATGATATCACCTCCCTGATGTCATAATCCTCTTCAAAAACAAAATTCAGACACTGACAATAGCAACAATTTTTTGCTAGGCAATGGGAAGTCACTAAGGAATTTTGAGCAAAAAGTCTCAAAAATAGATCTATAGATAAGATATCAGGGATATAATTATTATAGCTCACATTTAAGAAGTAATTTGTACTACCAAATAGAATCTTTCCTTGGAATCTTCAAAATCTAAGTTTATTCCTGCCTCTGATTAATGCTTTTTTTTATGGTCAAGTCCCTCTAACCAACTATAAATTACAAATTAGTTATAGATTATTAGTTATAAATTAGCTTATTGATCTGTATCCATGGAAAGAGTTTCTCTGAGAAGTTTTCCATATAACCTTTCCCTCCACCCAAAGTAAAATTATTTAATGTCTATAAAGTTGTTTTTCTGGGTTTTTTTCCATGAAATATCCCTAGGAAATAATTTTATATGATTTTCCTACTTTGAGTACTTACAGTGTGACCCTGATCAAGCTATTTAATGTCTCTCAACTTCAGTTTCATCATCTGTACAATAAGGATGATAATAGAACCTAGTGTATAATATTGTTGCAAATGAGACATTGTCTGTAAATGTCATAAGGTTATTTATTCTTTGCAAAGCTCAAAGTTCTATAGGTTATTATAAGATTGCTATTAGTGATTGTTATTCTCTGCCTTTTATATATAAGGAAACTGAGACAAAGAAAGTTAGGAATGATCCACTGGAATTTAGACATCTGGGATGCAGGAGTAGGAGACTGCTGTAATAATCCAAATAAAAGAATGTACAAAGTATTCAAAAAGGACACACTTCTGGGATGAGAGCTAGCTGAGTCTTTTTCAAGGCTGTTCATCTACCTGTAATGTTTATTTGGCAGTCAGTTCTCATCTTTGGCTCCAAGAAGCTGGAGCATGGGCAGCAGCCACATCCTGGTAAAAGCCCTCTTGGTATTCATGCTAAACCAAGTTGAAGGTAATTGACAGGTCTCAAACCAATCAGTGAATTAGGGGAGTTTCTTCCCTGAGAATGTGAAGACTTGTCCCAGTGAAATGGGTAGATGAGAACAATTTGTTTCAAGGCCACGAAGGTGACTGAAGCAGATGCTAGGGAGCCCTTGGAGTTTGGTCAGACATTGAACACATGAAAGGTCATCTACTGCATCCCAAGCCATCACCACTCACCTTGACTTTTGTCTTGCCACTGGACTTCAGTAACTGTGGAAAAAAGAATGAGGTGGAGGACTTTATATAAATCCACCTCACTTAAATCCCATCACATGCAAATCAAGATATCTCCTCATTTTATCATTGGTCCTCTTCAACAACAACAACAACAAAAAAAAAAAAAAAAAAAAAAAAAGAATAACATTTCAGGTAGATATTCAAATCCTGGTCTTCTATAAAAAGGACCTATGCTTGGGATCTGGCAATGAGAATTGAGAACAGGGAAAGATAGGAGAGAATTGGCAAGGTGTTATTATTCCAAAGGCATACTTGGGAAAATTTTCTAAAGCTAATGCGATTATCATTTATTTTGTTCAGTAGAGATTTGGGCTTCATGGACACCAGATTTCCCAATTCTAAACAGGATTTTCTCCCTCCTCCTTCTTTCCTATGCCGCACTCCTGGTTTCCCAGTGAGGACACAAGGAGCTTATGAATTAAATGAACTTCTATGAACAGTGACACATTGCTCTTCAGCCAGCCACTTGAGGCTTAAATTTCACAGCGGTAGCAGAATGCAAAATTTATGAAAAAGAGATGGTATTATATATCAATAAAACAGCCCTATAGGTATGTTGTGTTTAGCTGGTCCCAGAATAATTCACTGTATTAGCTATTAAGGTTGGATCTTGTTATTCAAGTATATGCCCAAAGCTCTCATAATCCCCTTACAAGTAACATCCAGACTCCCAATCTTTTGCCCAGAAGCCCTACAAGAGTAATCTTAAAATTAATGTCTAACTTACATATTTATTTCTGCTTCTGTAAAGCCACATACATATACACACACAAATATATACATACATATATATGTGCGCATATACAAATATATAGATGTAAATAGATATAAATTTATAAATATAGCTATACACACAGATATATAGATATAGATGTACCATAGATAGATAGATATAGTCTTTTTTCAACCACATTAACATTCTACCTTATTTTAAAAACTCAATAAAAATCAACCATCTACAAGTAATTGAGATTTTTCAGGGGGCGGGATAAAACTTAATATATTGAGTTTTATTATTATTTTATTAAGTTGGGTATTGTTATTACATTATATGCTGCCAATATTATTATGTGAAAATCTGAATAGACAAAACAGTGAAGTTGGGAGAGGAGGCAATTTTTACATTACAAAAGTATTCAGCTTAGGATGCCTTTAAACAAAGATTTCTTTCTTCTTTCCAACCTTTCAAGTGATACCCAATCAATCTTCCAGATGTTCTGATAAATCATTCTCCTTTTTAGATAGAACATGGAACTACAGAATTTCAGAGGACCTTTAGTCCTATTTCTGTCTTTACATTATACCCATTCACTGGCTATTCAGCTTTTCTGTGATAACATTCAGTGAGAAAGAACCTGCTACCTCCCAAAGCAGCTCATTCCCCTAAAAGATACTGTTAGTTTGTCAGAAAGTTATTGTTGTTGTTTCCTTTACATCAAACCTAAATATGCTTCTTGACAAAATTTACCCATAGCTCCCATTCCGCCCTCTGGAGCCAATTCCTTTTTCATATATTAGGTCTTAAAGCCAATTATATTGTTACCCCTAAGTCTTCTCTTCTATAGTCTAAACATCTCTAGTTCCATGAATTGTCTCTCATGTCCAGACCAACCATTCCCAATAGCTTCATTAAATCCACATATAGCAGGAACTTGGGTTCTTTCACCATCCTGGCTAGATCCTGGGGATGTCTAGCACCTTATAGCATACTTCCTAAAATATGGAGCCCAGAACTCAAGATGTGGTCTAACCAAGACAAAGACACAGTGGAATTACCCACTACTTATTCCTAGAAACAATGCTTTTTTTTAACACAGCCCTAGATGACATAATTTTCTTGGCTGCTATATCTTACTATAAACTCCTATTGAATTTTTCAAATGCCTGGATCTTTTTACAAACCAAAAATGTCTTCCCTGTCTTGTACCTGTGGAACCAATTTGTGAACCCCAGTATAGAAATTTATTCCTGTTAAATTTCATCTTATTGGATTCAATCCAGGGTTCTTGCATGAAAATCTCCTTTTGGATCCTGAATTTTCCAATAAAATGCACTTGTGATTTTCTCAAGTTGTGTGTGATCTTCTTTTTTTTAACCCACTCTACCTACTACCTTATTTTCTATCACCTCTTCCCTCTTCTCTTACTTTTTTCCCTAGTGCTCTCCTTTCTATCCTGTCCCTGTCTTTTTCTTTCTTCTTTCTCTTTCTACTTTTTATAGGCATAGGTAAATTTCCATATGCAATCAAATGATTAAGTTATTTTACATCAACTGATGCTGAGTGAAACGAGCAGAACTAGGAGATCATTATATACTTCAACAATGATATTGTATGAGGATGTATTCTGATGGAAGTGGATATCTTCAGCATAGAGAAGAGCTAATCCAATTCCAATTGACCAATGATGGACAGAATCAGCTACACCCAGAAAAGGAACACTGGGAAATGAGTGTAAACTGTGAGCATTTTTTTGTTTGTTTTTCTTCCCAGATTATTTTTATCTTCCGAATACAATTCTTCCTTTGCAACAACAACAACAAAATTCGGTTCTGCACATATATATTGTACCTAGGATATACTATAAGATATTTAATATGTATGGGAATGCCTGCCCTCTAGGGGAGGGGGTGGAGGGAAGGAGAGGAAAAATTTGGAACAGAAGGGAGTACAATGGATAATGTTGTAAAAAAAAAAATTACCTATGAATATGCACTGTCAAAAAAGTTATAATTATAAAAATTAATAAAAAAGAGAAAAAAAATGATTAAGTTATTCCCTCTAAGAGCCAAAACTGTTAAGATCAAGCTTCACGCAATCCTCCATCCCCTTCTCTTCTTTCCCTTAATTGTAATAGGCCTCTTCATGTGATCTGATTGTTCCATTATATCTCCCATTTCCTCTTTTTCCAGAACAGATCTTTTTCTTCCCCTTAAACTCTTTTTTTTTAATGTCATCATATTAGAGTCCATTTATATTCGCATCCTTAGTCCATGTGATGCCTCCCTTTGCCTCAATGTCAGATAATAGTTCTCAAGAGTTGAGTCACAGATTGTTTTCTCATCTAGAGTTGTAAACAGTTTAACCTTTAAGCTTTAAGCTTTCCATATTTACCTCTCTATGCTTCTCTTGAGTCCTATGTTTGTAGATTAAATTTTCTATTTAATTCTAATTAATATAACTTTTTATGTCTAAATCATAAAGATTTATTTTTCTTTATTATTTTCTTAGGCGTGGGTCAATGCCTACTTTCTGCCATACTAATTTCCAATTTTCCCAGCAATTTTTGTCAGATAGTGAGTTCTTATCCGACAAGCTGGAGTATTTGGGTTTACCAAATACTAGATTATTATAGTCATTGAAAATTGTGTCTTAACTCTGCGATACCACTACACACCTGTCAGATTGGCTAAGATGACAGGAACAAATAATGATTAATGTTGAAGGGGATGTGGGAAAACTGGGACACTGATACATTGTTGGTGGAGTTGTGAAAGAATCCAGCCATTCTGGAGAGCAGTTTGGAACTATGCCCAAAAAGTTATCAAACTGTGCATACCCTTTGACCCAGCATTGCTGTTATTGGGATTATATCCCAAAGAAATACTAAAGAGCGGAAAGGGACCTGTATGTGCCAAAATGTTTGTGGCAGCTCTTTTTGTTGTAGCTAGAAACTGGAAGTTGAATGGATGTCCATCAATTGGAGAATGGTTGGGTAAATTGTGGTATATGAAGGTTGTGGAATATTACTGCTCTGTAAGAAATGACCAGCAGGAGGAATACAGAGAGGCTTGAAGAGACTAAAATCAACTGTTGCTGAGTGAAATGAGCAGAACCAGAAGATCACTGTACACTTCAACAACAATACTGTATGAGGATGTATTCTGATGGAAGTGGAAATCTTCAACATAAAGAAGATCCAACTCACTTCCAGTTGATCAATGATGGACAGAAATAACTACACCCAGAGAAGGAACACTGGGAAGTGAATGTAAATTGTTAGCACTACTGTCTATCTACCCAGGTTACTTATACCTTCGGAAGCTAATAATTAATGTGCAACAAGAAAATGGTATTTACACACATATATTGTATCTAGATTATATTGTAACACATGTAAAATGTATGGGATTACCTATCATCGGGGGGAGGGAGGGGATAATTTGGAAAAATGAATTTAAAAAAATTAAAAAAAAAAAAAAAGAAAATTTTGTCTTGTGAACCCAATCTATTCCACTCATCAACTACTTTGCTTCTTTCACAATACCAAATGTTTCAAGTGATCATTCCTTTATAATATAGTTTTAGGTCTGGTGTTGCTAGACCACCTTTACTTGCATTTTTTTTTCATTAATTCCCTTAAAATCCTTGACTTTTTGTCCTCCCAGGTGAACTTTGTTATTATTTTTTCTATCTCTGTAAAATAATTTCTTGGGAGTTTGAGTCAAATGTCACTGAATAAGTAGATTAATTTAGGTAGTTTTGTCATTTTTATTATATTCACTTAGCCTACTCATGATCACTTGATATTTTTGCAATTGATTAGATCTGACTTTATTTGTATGGAAAATATTTTGTGTTCATTTAGTTCCTGGCTTTGCCTTGACAGATAAACTCCCAAATATTTTATACTATCAACAGTTATTTTAAATGGAATTTCTCTTCATATCTCTTGCTGTTGGATTTTGTTAGTAATATGTAAAACTGCTAATGATTTATGTGAATTTATTTTGTATCCTGCAACTTTGCTAAAACTATATATGTATATATGTATATATATATATGTATATATGTATATATGTATATATATGTATATATGTATATATGTGTATATATATATGTATATATATATGTATATATGTATATTTAGCTATATGTATAGCTAAATATTAATGTTGAGTTTACTAGCAAATTCCATGTTTTTCTCCCTTTGGAAAATCAAGATGTTTGCCCTTCTTCAGTCCTATGGCATCTCCCTTATTCTCTATAAATTTTCAGATAGCACAAGCAGTGGCTCAGAACTCACATGCACCTGCTCTTTCAGTATCCAAGGATGTGGTTTTTCTGGTCCAATGGATTTGATACTGCAATTCAGATTCCCAGTTAGATGAAAAATTATTCGGTTCACTTCCTCAAACGTAATTAAGTGCCCTGTATGGGCTGTAGTGTACTTCATCCCAGCGATGGGGATGAAGAAATGTAAAAATGGCAGTTTCTTGCCCTCAGGGAACCTACATTCTAGTTTCAGATGTGTGGTGAGATTGAATAGAGTAGATTTAATTGACTAATATGGTTAAACATTCTAAGAACTAAGACAGGGAAAGATCGATTTTTTTCTTAGTGGAATGTGGGATTAGAGAAGAGATGTTGATCTAGAAATTAAGATTATTAGGTTCCATTCTACATCTTTCATTATCCTAGGAAGGTCAAACAGGTAAAGGACCCTGAGATTGTGTCATAAGGGGATTGGTGAAAGCAGTTGAGGATTAAGACCACAGGTAAATGCAGTGTACTTAGAACTAGACATTAATGCATGTAAATTCTGCCTCAGAATTTTAGTAGTTGAATTATTCTAGGCCAGTCATTTAACTGTCAGACTCAGTTTCTTCATTTATAATAAGACCTACATGAGGATAAAATTTGATAAAATATATAAAGCACTTTGCAAAACTTGGAATGCTAGATAAATGTTAGTAATGATGATGATGATGTTTATCCTAAAGAAGAAGATGGAAATGATAGACATCTGCAAGGAATTAAAAATCAGCTAGGAGATAAAGTAGAAGAAACTCTGGGTGTGAAATCAGGAAGACTCATCTTCCTGAGTTCAAATCCAGCGTCAGACACTTAGTAGCTGTGTGATTCTAGGAAAGTCATTTAACCTTGTTTGCCTCAATTTCCTCATCTGTAAAATGCAAAGAATAAGGAAATGGCAAACCACTTGGCCAAGAAAATCCAAAATGGAGTCATGAAGAGTTGGACACAACTGAAAAATAACCAACACCTGCAGAGATTAGACATGTAATTGTGGGATGTAAACTAGCTCTGAATTCAAAGAATCTGGATTCAAATTCTACATCTTATGTTTACTCTTTGTGTGAGGTGATTGGGTAATTCATTTCTCCTTTGCAGGCACCTATTTCATTGCCTATAAAAGAATCCTGGCACAAAAAGCAGGACAAGGTTAAGCCACTCCAGCAAAATGGGCAAACCAAAAGCACTAGCAGTATCAGTATGGAAAGCCAGTGTCCAGGGTTCTGGTGCCCAATACAAAAAGCTCAGAGCAATGTTCCCTGTGCTCCAGAAGAGTTCAACTTTTAAAGTCATGGAATAGGCAAAAAATGAGTAAAAAACACCACAAATCATTGACTATAGAAAGCTACTGTGATATCAAGGAAAATCAAAACACAAACTCAGACAAGGACAACATATAAAAATGCCTGCAAGTGTTAGTCATAAATAAAACACTGGTAAGGAGAGACAGGGTAAAAGGAGAGGAAAAAGTCTAAATGGAAAAAAAATTGATAAAGGGAAATACACAGTTAATAACCATAACTGGATGTAAATGGGATGAATTGTCCCACAAAATGAAGTGGATAGTAGGATGGATTAAAAAACAGAATCCCACAATGTGTTGTTTACAAGAGACACATTTTAAGCATAGAGATATATACAAAGCAAAGGTAAAAGACTGGAGCAGAATATATTGTGCTTTAGTAGAAGTAAAACAAACAAAAAAAAGCAGGGGTAGCAATACTGATCCCAGTCGAAACAAAAGCAAAAATATATCTAATTACAAGAGATAAGGAAGAAAACTACATCTTGGTGACAGGTATAGACAATGAAGTAAAATTAACACTAAACATATCTGCGCCAAGTGGCATAAAATCCAAATTCTTAGAAGACAGCAAAACTATATTACAGGCGACCTCACTAGAGAGGGACCTCCCCTCCCTCTCTAGTGAGGTCTCCTGTAATATAGTTATACTACATAACTATATAGTTATAGATTAGATAAATCTAATCACAAAATAAACAAGAAGTTATGAAGTGAATATAATTTTAGAAAAGTTGGATATATCGACCTCTGGAGAACATTGAATGAGGATAGAAATGAATGTAAATTTTTCTCAGTGATACATGACACCTACACAAAAATTGGTCATTTATTAGAGTATAAAAATCTCACAATCAAATAAATAAATATATTAAATTCATCCTTTTCAGACCATAATGCATCAAAATATAATAAAAAGTCATGGAAAGATAGATTAAAATCCAATTTAAAACCCCCAATTCAATGCCAAATTAGAAATTCTGAAAAATCAAGGGAGCGATTAATGAAATTGAAAGAAAAATATTGAGTTAATAAATAAAAATGAGCTGGTTTTATGGAGGAAAAGCAATGAAATAGATAAACCTTTGGCTAATTTGATTAGAAAAAAAGAATTCCAATACTATATAAACTATTTGGAAAAATAGGTGGAGTCCTACCAAATTCCTTTTATGACACTAGTATGGTGCCTGTATTTAAACCAGGAAGAGCCAAAATAGAGAAAAATAATTTAAGACACATTTCTCTGATGAATATTGGTGCAAAATGTTTAAATAAAATATTAGCAGAGACTATAGCAATTTTGTCATCTCAATAGGACCTAACTGTTCATATCATTTGATCCTGCAGTGCCACTATTAGGTCTGTATTCCAAAGAGATTAGAAAAAAAGAGGAAAAGGGACAGACATGGGCAAAAATATTTAAAGCAGCTCTTTTTTGTAGTGGCAAAGAATTAGAAATTGAGAGAATACTCATTAATTGGGGAATGGCTGAACAAGCTGTGGTATATGAATGTAATAGAACACTATTGTGTTATAAGAAATGATGAGCAGGAAGATTTTAGAAAAACATGGAAAGGCTTACGTGAACTGATACAAAGTAAAGTGAGCAGAATCAGGAGGACATGATACATAGAAACAGCAATATGATGTAAAGATCAGTTACAATTGACTTAGCTCTTCTGAATAATACAATGACCCAGCCAATTTCAAAGTATTTGTGATGGAAAATGCTGAAAAAATCCAGAGAAAGAAGCATGAAGTCTGAATGTAGATTGAAGCATATTATTTTCACTTTTTTTGATTTTTTTTCTTTTTCAGAATTTTTCTTTTTTGTTCTGTCTTCTTTTACAACATGACAAATGTGGAAATATATTTAACATAATTGTACATGTAAAATATATATCAGATTGTTTGCTCTGGGAGAGGGGGGAGAGAAAGGAGGAAGGCAGAAAAGTTTGGAGTTCAAAATCTTACAAAAATGAATGTTGGAAACTACCTTTACATGTAAATAAAATAACTAAAATACTATTAAAAACAATGAATAAAAATTAAAATGATATACTGGATCAGATAGTCTCTAAGGCTTCTGATATCTCTAATAGCCTAGAATTCTCTGAGTTTGAACATCTTCTTTGGCCTCTACACTACAATAGTTCATACTTCATGCTCCAGGTGTACAATTCTGTTTCTCAAGGTTTGAGGCTGCCCAAACTGAGAACATCAGCTTCTTGGAGGCAGCCATGCAAAGAAAGGTAATATATTACCTGTCACTTTGGGCCAAAGAGTAATTTAGCTGACATTCTATACCTTCGATTATTATAAACCCTCACAGTTCCCCATTAGACCCATCTAAATTAAAATCCTATTAGAGGGCTTACATTTCACTGCATAGCAAAATGTAAAGAGGGAAGAATTGAGAACCAGAGAATGCAGGATGAGATCACAGGAATATAGATTTAGAGCTGAAAGAGATTAGAAGTCAGATAATTGTCCAGCCGTATTATTTTAGTGTTGAGGTCCAGAGAAAGGAAGTGATTCATCCAGACCTCACAGTTCATAAGTGTTAGAACTGGGAGTTGAACTGAGTGAGATCCTATCAGGTACACTTCATGCTTTTTCAAATGCAGCTCTAGATGCCTCTGAGAAAGCTGGTGCAGTGGGAAAATCACAGTGTATAGAAAAGAATTGAGTTCAAATCTGACCAACATTTACTTGCTATGAAACCCAAGTAAATCACTTAATCTCAATTTGCCTCAGTTTTCCCATTTGTAAAATGAGGATAAAAAAAATATTTACCTTGCAGGGTTGTTGTTAGGGTCAAATGGAATGATATTTATAAAGCACTAAGCATAGTACTTGGAACATAGTAGGTATTATACAAATATTTATTCTTTCTCTCTTCCTCCCTGCCTACTATATATTTGAGACTATCTATTTGAGACCATGGGTATGTCACTATCTCTCAGGGTCTATTAAAATAAGTGAGCCAGAGCAGATAACATCAGAAATCTACAAAATATGAACCATATAAGTATCTTCAGGTATAAGTTGAGCAATGGTGCTGAGCGCAGATAGGTCTGGAAGGAACGTTGAGGTTAGAAAGTAGTCAGGAAGATTGATTTCAGAGAGGAGACGCATCTTATGTCACTTGGACTCTTTCTCCAAATATAGCTTGCCCACTCTCAGAAGTAATTAGAGATTGCCAGCATTTTAGCGTTTTTTAGCTCAAAAAACAAAACAAAACAAAAACAAAAACAAATCTTCCTGTCTGTTAAAGTTAACACAAATGGGATGGATTCATGCCAAGATGAAATCTGTCCCTGCAAAACTTCTACATACTTCTGTTCTTTAATGCCAACTAAAGCAATTCTAATTCTTCTTCTATGTGTCAGCCTTTTGAATTCTTAAAAACTGTTATTAACCTTCTTCCCCCTGAAAAAAAACTATTCTCTTTTCCAGATTAAACATTCCCCATTCATTTACCTATGCCACATATTATAAAAGACTAAAGTTTTATACTATACAAACCATTACAACTTTCCTAAAATGAAATACCTGGGACCGAGCAAAATATTCCAAATGTGGTCTGACCAGGGCAGAAATTTGAAGGGTTATAACTTCCTAGTCTTGGAACAAATTTCTTGTATAACACAACAAAATACACATTAAGTTATATTGCTAAAATCTCACTTTTTTTCCAATTCAAATACTATTAGTCTATATCTTTCCTAGTTTAAACATGTGAAGTTGAATTTTTGAATCTAAGTGGAAGGATTTATATTTACCCAATTAAACTTCAACTTACTCAATTTAACTCAAAGTTTTAGCCCACTAAGATTTGGGGAGAGAAGGAACTCACCAACTATTCATTGCTATTTTAAGTTTTGTGGCATCTGAAAATATTAAAGAAAAAACTCCCCATCTTTGTTTTATGTAATAAAATAATAAAAATATTAAAGTTAAATCAAACACAGATTCTTCATAGAGATAGTTTGCTCATAGGAATTTCCTATACCAATGAAATCAGAGGTCTGGTCTCCATCCATACTTCCCACCCCTTAAAAAAATCTTACATTTATTTATCTGTGACCACATTGTACTCTATTAGTAGAAAGTAAACCTCTGGAAGGCAGGCATTATTTTAGTTTTGTATTTGTATCCGGAGAGCTGGTACACTAGAAGACAGATAACAACACTTTTAATAAACACTTGATTTAATGGTTTTAGAAACAATAAGGAGTCTGTTATCTTTCTTGATCAAAGGGCTAACATAGTTTAGCCTATGCTTTAGGTATATCAATTTGACAGCAATGTAGCAAAAAGCTTGAAAAGGGAGAGGAGTTCCATGTGAGATGAAGAAGACTTGGAATAAGAGGACAGCCATGTGAAAAAGTAGAAAAGTATGAATATGAGATCTGTGAAGAAGGAATCAACAAGACTCAGTTACTGATTGACAGTAGACTGGGGGTAAGGTAGAGGAAAGGGATCAGTCTAGAATAACTTCTAGATTGGGAATCTGGGTGACTAGAACTGCTGTTCTTTTTTTTATTAGTATTATTATAGCTTTTTATTTCCCAGATATATGCATAGGTAATTTTACAGCACTGACAATTGCCAAGCCTTTTGTTCCAATTTTTCCCCTCCTTCCCTCCATCCCCCTCCCCCAGATGGCAGGTTGACTAATGCATGTTACATATATTAAAGTGTAAATTAAATATAATATATGTATACATGTCCAAACAGTTATTTTGCTATACAAAAAGAATCGGACTTTGAAATAGTGTACAATTAACCTGTAAAAGAAATAAAAAATGCAGGTGGACGAAAATAGAGGGATTGGGAATTCTGTGTAGTGGTTCATAGTCATCTCCCAGAGTAGAATTGTTCTTGATCAAGATTGGGAAGTTAGGAGTCATGTGGAAATAGAATGGAAGAAAATGAATTCTGTTTTGTACTTGTAGATGTCTATAAAACATTCAGATGAGGATATCCAGTAGGCAGTTGATGATATGGAACTGCAATTCAGGAGATCTGTGATGGACAGGTAAATTAGGGATCATGTAAGTAAACCTATGTGAGTTTAGGTGACCACCAAGAGATGGACTCATGAGGCAAAAAAAGGACAAAAAATGGGGTATATTCACATATAAGCAGGAGTATGCTGAGTCAACTCACATCTGTTTTTGAAAGCCTATTTCAATGAGAGCATTTTAATCTCAGAAATCAACAGATGCTACAAATCAGCGCTTGATTTATAATTTTGTTGATTTCTAGATTTATGAAAGTGATAGAGAAAATGTGAATAATGCAGATTAAATTTTAAAGTGTATAGCACATACAGTTTTGGTTTTAGAGCATCCTGCTCCTGTATCTAGAGTACAGGAAGTAGGTGATTATTTATGCATAAAAGAATGAGAAGAGGTATAACAAGAACTCAAGAAAATTGATATCATTAAGACTAGGAGAAAGAGAGAGTTCCTAGGAGATGAAATAAATGATATCAAATGTTTCAGAAAGCTCAAGAAGCATGAGAATTAAGAAAAGACCATTTTAAAGGGGGGTGAGAGAGAGAGAGACAGAGAAACAGAGACAGAGACAGGAGGAGAGGGAGAGGGAAGGGGAGGAAGAAGAGGGAGGGAGGGAAGGAGAAAGGAATGAAGGCAGAAGGAAAGGAAAAAGGGAAAGGAAATATGGAGAGAAAAGAAGGAAGGAATGAAAGAAAGAGAAAAAGAGAGGAAGGGAGGGAAGAGAAAGAAAGAAAAGAAGAAAGAAAAGAAAGAAAGAAAAGAAGAAAGAAAAAAAGAAAGAAAGAAAGAAAGAAAGAAAGAAAGAAAGAAAGAAAGAAAGAAAGAAAGAAAGAAAGAAAGAAAGAAAGAAAGAAAGAAAGAAAGAAAGAAAGAAAGAAAGAAAGAAAGAAAGAAAGATAAAATGGATAAAATATTTTGCCTGGCTATGAATACTTGACATATGAAACTAAGGATTTTGTTTTGTTTTGTTTTGTTTTCCCAGTGAGGAAGGGAGGTTTCAGAGGGAAAAAAAAAATAAATGTCAATTGGGAAATTTTAATTTAATTTTAAAGAAGTAAGGGACAGAGATAATGGTTGGAGGAGAAAGAGACAATGAGGAAGATAGGAGAAGAGAAAAAAAAAAGAGAGACCAAAAAGGATGAGGAGATTAGTGTTGAGGAGAGTGGTGGGGAGGGGGATGGGGAGAGACAGACAGAGAGACAGAGAGGGAGAAAGACAGGTAGACAGAGAGACAAAGAGGATGATCAAATGGAAAGTTTCCAGAGGAAAGAGGAGAGAAGCAGTCAGAAGTATAAGTCAAAGGATAGATTTTATCAAGAAGAAACATTTTCCCCCTAAGAATAGAACAAAGGAGGAAAGAATAGGGAGTTGCTGAGGGAATATTTGACATATGGAATAGGGGAGGAAAGTGAGCTCAAGATAAATACTCTAATTTTTTTCAATAAAATATGAGACAAATTTCTCTCCTGGTGGGGGAGAGATGGAAATAATGGTAGTGTAGGTAGGTGGCTTGAAGGAAAAAAAGCTTCAGATAGTGTAAGGATTATGATAGAGAAATATTCGGGCAAAAGTAAAAGGATTGGCATGAGACCGAGAGAACCCAAGAGGAAGACTAGCAAACATAAATTTGTGGAAATCATGTCAGGATGGTTGGCTGATTTCTTCCAGTAACTGGCTCAGCAACACAAAACATGAAGGTTGAAAGGCAGATGCTGGAAATAATCCAAGGCTGTTGTTTGGAAAGGGATGAATAATGATAGGACAGAATGAAAAAAGATTCAAGGGTAAAAGACAATGTAAATTTTAACTGGTTAACTCTAGGGTCACAATCTCAGAGGGAGGAGAATGAGGCTAGAACAGGGGTAATGACCTGGAGAAACAGGGAGGAGTGATTAATTAGAGTTTTGGAGGGGGAACAGGAGATATATTTGGGAAGGATAAAACACAATGTGAAGATGGAAAAATAAGTTATGGAAAGAAATAATGTGAATTGTAGAGGTGATAAGATTTGGAGGCCCCTATATGGGGCTGAGGTGTAATGAAAGTGCAGGATCATGGGGTTAATGAGCTCTATAAAAATGGAATTTGACCTTGGAGCCAAAAAGATGGAGGTTTGAGTCCCACCAGTAACAAATACTAGTTATGTATTTCTGAGCCAGTCATTTAACTTCTCAGTACTCTAGGAGACTTTCTAAGGCTTGAAGTGGATGAGGGATACAGACTTAAAGTAGCTGAGGGTGCCATATAAATAAAATCACAGATCAGGTCTTTATAATTCATTCATTATCCTTTTTGTTTAGTCATTCTTAAGTCATGTCCAACTCTTCATGATCCTTTTTGAGGTTTTCTTGGCAAAAATATTGGAATGGTTTGCCATTTCCTTTTCCCACTCATTTTACATATGAAGAAACTGAGGCAAACAGAATTTAGTGACTTACCCAGTTAATAAATGTATAAGAGATTTGAACTCAGGAAGATCAGTCTTCCTAATTCCAGATCCTGCTTTATGCACCAAGATCCACTTAGCAGTCCATTATCTCCTGTTGAGGAATAAATACAAATTTGAGAATGGAGAGGGAGAAAATGAACCAAATCCTGAGCTCTTTGGGACAGAGAACAGAATAATATAAGGGATGTTAGAAATTGCCACAAGGTAGCAAAGAATTGAAAAATGAGCAGATGCCCATCAATTGGGGAATGGCTGAATTTGTGATGAATAAGCTGACTTCAGAAAAGCCTGGAAAAACTTACATGAACTGATGCTGAGCAAAACAAGTAGAACCAGGAATACTTTGTACACAATAACAAGAATGTGCATTGATGAGCTGTGAAAGACTTGTTTCTTCTCAGTGGGGCAGTGATCCAAGGCAATCTCAATAAACTTTGGATGGAAAACACCATCTGTATCCAGAAAAGAACTATGGAGATTGAATGTAAATCAACACATGCTATGTTCATTTCTTTTTTGGGGTTTTTTTCCCACCCATGGTTTTTCCCTTTTGTTCTGATTTTTCTCTCCCAACATTATTCGTAAATATGTATTTTATAAATTTATATATATATATATATATATATATATATATATATATATATATATATATATATATATATATATATATATATAAAATCAGGGGAAAAACAATAAAGAAAAAATTTTAAAAAGAAACTGCCACAAGGACATTTACAGGCCAATGTATTAGGATGCACTGAATCTTAAAAGAGGGAGTTTGTTGAGGAATTTCAATAGAAGGAAGGTCCCTAAATGGCAGTGAGAAGTATAACATAAACTTACTTTTCCTCCTGGCCCAATGTCATCAAACAACAAGAAGGATTTAAGTGCTTACCGTATGCTAGCCATTGTGTTAAGTTCTTTGGGTAGAAAGGAAGGTGAAAAACTGTTCTTGTTCTTAAGAAGCTCAAAGTCTAATGGGAGAGAAAAAGGTTGTATATATGTATATATATAATACATATATGTAAACACTTTTACATATATATATATATAATAAATAAGATATATAACATAAATAAGAGATATATAAGAAATGTTATATCTAAAATAGCTGAATTATATATAAAATAAATGAGATACATGAGGTAAATATAATATATGAAAAACTGGAGATAATCATACAGGGAAGATAGCAGCAGTAAAAGACTGGGGAGTAGGATGAGGAAGAAAAAACATTTCACAGCCAATATTGGAGACCTGTGGGGAATTAGATCTCTGCAATTACAGGATAGAGAGAGGAAGATGAGAGGAAAATGCTTTAAATGATGAGCACTTTGATAACAGGATCCAGGGTTGCATAGAATATAATGGGAGGAGAGGACAGAGGAACATAAGATGAAGATGAAGTTTGGGGGTACAAAGGAGCCAGGAGTAGTTGAAGGAGGGTGGAGCTTTTATTTAGGCAGCCTATGAGTCTAAAATAAGTGGAAAAGAATATGTTAGCCATTGAGAAATAGATTATCACAGTCTTTCCAATAGCAATTGTAGCTGAGATCTAAGATTTATCTTAAAATTGACATTATCATTGCCTGAGTAAAATTTTGAAAAGAGGGGGGATTAGATGAATCTTTGTCTGGATACCCATCCTAGCCTAGGAGTCTGTAGCAAGTGGCAGAGACAATGGTTAAATAATGAGATCTATGTCTGGACTCTCAATGGTGGTAGAGGTCTTAGACATGGTTGATTTATTGTTCCATTCACCTTCTAATCATGAATGTGGCCAGATTTCTTCTAAAACTCAGTTCCAATTTGGTTTCCTGTAATCATCACTTCTTTGTCCAAATGATCACTAACAATTTCATTAATAATTTTTTCTAGGATTCTTTTTGTGGTATCAGAATTAAACTTTCTAGTTTATAGTTTGATTCTTCTCTTTTTTTAAAACTGAGAGGACTTTTTGTCTTTCTTTAGACCTATATATCCCTCTCTTGCATATCCCACAGTCTCTGAAACATCACTATAGCTACTCTACAATCATATCTGCCCTTTCTTTTGCCACCCTGGGATGCCATTCATCTAAGCCTGGAGATTTGAACTCAAGAAGGACAACTAACTATATGCTTATTATCTCGTTATTTATTTTGGGTTTTCCTTTTACTGTTAAGATTTTTTTTTCCTTTTCATCCTTTTAAATCTAAAGATCGTCTTCTTTGTCAAAAAAAACTTATTTTAAAAAACAAACAAACAAAAAAAAGATGACTCATTCTATTTTTCTATTTTCCACTAGGATTGTTTTATCTACCATTTTTTTGGATCTTCCTCATTTTCCAATGACATTTTAATTTAGATTTAAAATAATCTAGGATTTTTAATTGCCTTTTTTTTATTAACTTTGACTCATTCCAAACTTCAGTGTTCCTGGCACAAACATAAATCCAGTATATGAATAGAGTCCTGAATAATGTTCTTTACTAATGCTTCATCTTGGTATAGGGGTGACTCTCAGATTTGGAAAACTTTGCCTGTGAAATATATATATGGGCTAGCAGATTGATTTCTGAAACTAGACTTTCTTTCCTCCAGATTGAATCTATTATCTGAGAACCAGACTTAGCATGGTAGGCTGTTCTCTTGACTATGAATTCTTTGGCCATGGCAGCCTCCAAAAAATAACATAAAATGTCCCTTAGTCCTATGTGCCCCCATTGTGTTGTCATAGTAATGGTTCTGGAGTTGGGGAAAAGGCAACTGTGGGTTCTAGAAAATGTAATTCTTAAACCTGGGACTTGTCTGTGGGAACTCTAAATGTGAACTCCTCATCCAATGACCGATGAATCAATCTAGAATTAGAAGAAATGAATCTTATCAATAGTGATCTCTCAGCAACTAAAAGTAAATGAAAGAAAATTCTGAGTAAATGGAAGTCAGGTCTATAGATTCTCTTTAGAAATCTAATCCAGCCATATCCCATACACACAAACTGTTTTCAGGAAAAGATAATTGGAATATTTCTTTTTTTTTAATTTTTTATTAATTTTTATAATTATAACATTTTCCTTGACAGTACATATTCATAGGTAATTTTTTTACAACATTATCTATTGTACTCCCTTCTGTTCCAAATTTTTCCCCTCCTTCTCTCCACCCCCTCCCCTAGATGGCAGGCATTCCCATACATATTAAATATCTTATAATATATCCTAGGTACAATATATATGTGCAGAACCGAATTTTCTTGTTGTTGTTGCAAAGGAAGAATTGTATTAGGAAGCTAAAAATAATCTGGGAATAAAAACAAAACAAAACAAAACAAAACAGTGCTCACAGTTTATACTCATTTCCCAGTATTCCTTTTCTGGATGTAGCTGATTCTGTCCATCACTGATCAATTGGAATTGGATTAGCTCTTCTCTATGTTGAAGATATCCACTTCCATCAGAATACATCCTCATACAGTATCATTGTTGAAGTGTATAATGATCTCCTGGTTCTGCTCATTTCACTTAGCATCAGTTGATGTAAGTCTCTCCAAGACTCTCTGTATTCCTCCTGTTGGTCATTTCTTACAGAACAATAATATTCCATAACATTCATATACCATAATTTACTCAACCATTCTCCAATTGATGGACATCCATTCATTTTCCAGCTTCTAGCCACTATGAAAAGGGCTGTCACAAACATTTTGGCACATACAGGTCCCTTTCCTTTCTGTAGTATTTCCTTGGGATATAAGCCCAGGAGTAGCACTGTTGGGTCAAAGGGTATGCACATTTTGATAACTTTTTGGGCATAATTCCAGATTGCTCTCCAGAATGGTTGGATTCTTTCACAACTCCACCAACAATGCATCAGTGTCCCAGTTTTCCCACATCCCCTCCAACATTCATCATTATTTGTTCCTGTCATCTTAGCCAATCTGACAGGTGTGTAGTGGTATCTCAGAGTTGTCTTAATTTGCATTTCTCTGATCAGTAGTGATTTAGAACACTCTTTCATATGAGTGGAAATAGTTTCAATTTCATCATCTGAAAATTGTCTGTTCATATCCTTTGACCATTTTTCAATTGGAGAATGGCTTGATTTCTTATAAATTAAAGTGAATTCTCTGTATATTTTGGAGATGAGGCCTTTATCAGAACCTTTAACTGTAAGAATGTTTTCCCAATTTGTTACTTCCCTTCTAATCTTGTTTGCATTAGTTTTGTTTGTGCAGAAACTTTTTAATTTGGTGTAATCAAAATGTTCTATTTTGTGATCAATAATGGTCTCTAGTTCTCCCTTGGACACAAACTCCTTCCTCCTCCACAAGTCTGAGAAGTAAACCATTTCATGTTCCTCCAATTTATTTATGATTTCATTCTTTATGCCTAAATCTTGTACCCATTTTGATCTTATCTTAGTATGTGGTGTTAAATGTGGGTCCATGCCTAGTTTCTGCCATTAATTGAAATATTTCATGAGATATTCCGTGATCATATCTTATAAAATTTGTGTTGAGCAAAGAGGGAGAAAATTCCTAACATGCAGATAATTGCAGCTTATACACTGGCATCTATGTCAAGGGATGAAGAGATACCAAAAATCAAGGATTTTGTAGGTCAGTATATATGGTGATACTTAGCAGCTTCAAGATATAGAAAGATATATGAAAAAAGAAAGAAAAGTTTAGAAATTATGGGTCAGTTTAGAGTAAAGAAAGAAGCCAAAGAGTTGAAGTCTACTCCAAAGCCTCACACATTTGTCATGAATATTTTTTTCTGAAAAAAAGTTGGAAATACTGGACATAGTATGTATTCAACATCACAGTCATACATAGGATGAAATTAGCCATATCAACAGACAACAAATAATTGATTATTAATATGAGCATTTTAATAGTACCAGCTACATAAAAGTTCAAGCCATCAATAAGTTAGAGCAAAAATCCAAATCAAATTATAATTAGAGGCAAAGAATAATGGTAATAGTTTTTAACTTGACCTATGGCTAAAGCTTACAAAGCAATCACCACAATGAGAAGAACATAAAGGACATAATCACTTAAGTACTTTATCTTCCTGCCAGACATGGCACCCTAGGGTAATATCAGTTCACCATGCAAACTCATTTATAAAGCACAGCATAGAAAGAGAGCCTTGATAAATAACTAAAATTTAGTGCTTACTATGGGCCAGATTTTGTGTTAACAATTAGTGTGTCAACTTTTTAAACTACAATTATTATCTCATTTGATCCTTAAAAGAGCCCTCCAGGGTAGGTGCTATTATTATCTCCATTTTACAGATAGGAAAACTAAGACAAACAAGTTAAATGGCTTATCCAGGATCACTATAGCTTATAAGTGTATGAGGCAAGGTTTGAACTCAGTTCTTTGTGACTTCAGTTCCAGCTTTTTATTCAATCACTTAGCAAACAAAAAAAAATGTATATAAGCAAATATGTAAATAAGCACAGAAATGCACAAATTATTTAATGAGCATATATAAACAAATGAAGAGATAGATAAATTAATTAATGAACAATCAGATTGAGAATAAATACATGTACAGTAAAGCTTTATAAAATGGTAAGAAGCAAAATCAGTTTTATAAAACATTCGAAATGAGACATGATTGCTTCATATCATCTCAAAAATACTCTTGTATTCATAAATGCAATTTTTTTATTCTTCATTCTCAAAGAGAATCAATAACATCAGGAGGGTAATGTCTTGCGTAAATTGTGTTTAAGTAAAGCAGAGATGCACAAAATCTCCTCTAGAGTCATCTGGGTCCAGCAAGACAAAAGTCAAAATGACTGTGATTGCCCAGGATGCTGTATATGATCTTGGCTTTTGTAAATTAAAGCCTTTCCCAGGCTTCAATGTGTCTATGGCAACACTCATTCAATGACTAAGGTAAGAATTGAGACCATGCATGGCCTAATTTACCATTAAAATAGTAGCTATATGGAATGGTTTTTCTGTTTGGGCCAGAAACTCTCAGGGGCATAGTTAAATAGATAGGTGAGAAGACAATCAATAAAGTATAATGATTTTGGACATTTGGGAAAGTGGGGGAAGTAGGGGAAAGATGGCTAGCTTCCCCAGCTCTGGCACATCCTTTTCAATCTTTTTCCTCAACTGGTTTGTATGGTAATTGGGGACATAGTAGTGAACTGGGAAGAATCTTTTTACCCTATCTTCACCCATATTTTTTGCTTTTTTGTTAAATGGAGACCCTTAAATGATTTGAAGAATAGGAAAGATAGAAGAAATTTCAAATCAGATTTTAGACCAAACAAACCATTTGGAGTGGCAGCAGATGAAATGCAATTTTTAAATGATAGATTTTACTGTCTAGGAGCTTTTGAAAATAGCTTGCTGGGTTTTGTCAGCTGGGTTCTCTGTGTCAAAAGAGCTATAGTAGCCTGAGTCCTTGACATTTTAGAGTGGAGACCCAGCAGATATAAAAGCCTCATCCCAGTGGAATACCAAGAAAGGTAGTCTTGCCAGTTCACTGAAACTACCAAGCAGAAAATAGCAGAAAGAAATATGATAACATCACCAGAAAATAGGTAGCAATGCAATAGGTTTAGAAATGTCATTTGCTTTGCACATCCATGTTGCCAAGTCACATGTTCTTTATATGTATATCTCTTTTTGTATGTTCCTGGGTCGTATATGTTTCTCATATGATCTCTCCTCAACTGGAAACACATTTTATTTTTTAAAAGTGTATCTCTTTTTGTATGAAGGAACTCTTTCTTGCCACTTATATTACCAAACTGTTTGACTAATTTTATTAAAATAATATCCTTTATGTGATCTGGTAAAAATAAACATACCGTTCAGGACTCATGAAATTTAAGTCCAACAGAGAGTATTGAACCTGTGATACCTGCTTAGGAAATCATATGTATTTGAAAGGGAGAAGTGCTAGAGGTATATAAGGAAATGTTTTTCCTAATGCTTTTATAATGATCTGTTTTTTAGCAACAAAGAAACTACCATATGCATACTCAACTCAGCAGTATCATTTATGCTATACAAGGAAGCAGGGATTACACTTAATAAAATGAGGTTGGGAATAGGGACAGAAAGGAATACACCTTTTTCTCAGTAGTGCATGGCACCTACACAAAAATTGACCATGTAGTAAGGCATAAAAACAATCAAATGCAAAACCCCAGAAATAGTAAATGGTTCCTTTTCAAATCATAATGCAATAAAAATTATATTTAATAAAGGACCAGGGAAAGATAGACTAAAAAACAATTAGAAATTAAATAATCTAATTCTAAATAAGGAGGGGGTCAACCAACTAATCACAGAAACAAAAATTTCATCTAAGAGAATGACAATAATGAGACAACATACCAAAACTTAATGGGATGCAGCCAAAGCAGTTATTAGAGAAAGTTTTATATCTCTAAATAGTTACATGAATAAAACAGAGAAAGAGGAAATCAACAAGTTGAGAGTGCAAATAAAAAAGCTAGAGAAAGAATTAAAAACCCCCAATTAAATATCAAATTAGAAATTCTGAAATTCAAAGGAGAGATTAATAAAATCAAAAATAAGAAAATTATTTAACTAATTAATAAAACTAAGAGTTGGTTTTATGAAAAAAAAAAAAAGATAAACCTTTGGTTAATTTAAGTTTTAAAAAGGAAAAAAAAAAACAAATTACCAGCATCAGAAATGAAAAGGTTGAACTTAATACCAATTAAAAAGAAATTAAAGCAATAATTGGAAGCTATTTTTCTCAACTGTAAGATAGTAAATCTGACAATCTAATCAAAATGGAGGAATATTTACAAAAATATAAATTGCCCAAATTAACAGAAGAGGAAATGAATTACTTAAATAGGCCCATTTTAGTAAAAGAAATTGAATAAGTCATCAATGTACTCCATAAGAAAAAATATCCAGGGACAGATGGATTTACAAGTGACTCTTAGTAAACATTTAAAGAACAAGTAATTCCAATACCATGTAAATAATTTTGAAAAATAGATAAAAAGAATTCTTGCCACATTCCTTCTATGACACAAACATAGTCCTGATACTTAAACCAAAAAAGCCACAACAGAAAAGGAAATTACAGACCAATCTCCCTAATGACTATAAATACAAAAATTTTAAATAAAATATTAGCAAAGAGATTACAACAATTTATCAGCATAACAATATACTATGATAAGTGGGATTTATACCTCGAATGCAGAGCTGTTTCAATATCAGGAAAATTATTGTCATAATTGACACCATCAATAAAAAAAAAAGCACAGATCATATTGAGAATATCAATAGATATAGAAAAATCTTTTGACAAAATACAGCACCCATTCCTATTAAAAGCACTAGAGAGCATGGGAATAAAGGCATTTTTCCTTGAAATAATAAGCAGAATCTATCTAAAACCATCATCAAGCATTATTTGAAATAGAGAGAAGCTGGATGCATTCCCAATAAGATTAGGGGTGAAACAAGGATACCCATTATCACCACAATTATTCAATGTTGTGCTAACAACAAGAAAAGGAAAATAAATTAAAGGAATTAGAATAAGCAATGAGGAGATAAAACTATCACTTTTTGCAGATAATATGATGATATACTTAGAGGATCCTAGGAAATCATCCAAAAACCCACTTGAAACAATTAACAGCTTTAACAAAGTTGCAGGATATAAAATAAACCCATGCAAATCATCAGCATTTCTATATATTACTGACAAATCCCAGCAGCAAGAGATAAAAAGAGAAATTCCATTTAAAGTAACTATAGACAAAATAAAATATTTGCGATCTACCTGTTAGGACAAATCCAGGAACTATATGAACACAATCATAAAACACTTCTTACAAAAACAAAATGAGATCTAAACAATTGGGAAAATATTAATTACTCATGGGTAGCCTTGGCTAATTTAATAAAAATGACAATTCAACCTAAATTGGTCTACTTGTTTGGTGCCATATCAATTAAATTGTCAAAAAATTACTTTATAAACATAGAAACAATATAACAAAAATAATGGACAAGAATATCAAGGAAATTAATGGGGAAAAATTACAAATGATGGTATCCTAGCAGTACTAGATCTAAAACTCTTTTATAAAGCAGCAGTCATGAAAACCATTTGGTATTGGCTAAGAAATAGAATGGTGAATCAGTGGAATAGGTTAGATTTAAATGACACAATAATCAATGACTATAGTAATCTAGGATTTAATAAACTCCCAAAACTGGAATCTCTGAGAAAATAACCTACTATTTCATAAAAACTGTTGAAAAACTGGAAACAATAATGTGTCAGAAATTTGGCATAGAACTCCATCTCACATCCCATACCAAAATGACATCAAAATAGGTACATAATTTGGATATAAAAAAATTATACCATAAAAAATTAGGAGAACAAGGAATAGTTTATCTATCAGATCTTTGTAGATCTGCATTTTTTGAAATGCAAAATGGACAACTTGGATTAAATTAAAAAGCTTTTCCACAAAATAAAAAAAAAAAAAAACCTCAAACAAAATTAAAAGGGAAAGTACAAAGCTGGTATGGGGAAAAATTTTACAGCCAGTGTTTCTGAATCTGAGATACCACTCACACTTCTCAGATTGGCTAAAATGACAGGAAAAGATAATTATAAATGTTGGAGAGGATGTGGGAAAACTGGTTGCATTATTGGTGTGAAATGATCTAACCATTCTGAAGAGCAATTTGGAATTATTCTCAAAGGTCCATAAAACTGTGCATTCCCTTTGACTCAGCAGAGTCACTATTGGGTCTGTAATCCCAAGAGAATCAAAAAGGAAGAGAAAAGACTCTCATGTACAAAAATGTTTGTAGCACCTCTTATTGTGGTGGCAAAGAACTAGAAAATGAGTAGATATCCATCAATTGGGAAATGGCTGAATAAGTTATGGTAGATGAAAGTAATGGAATATAATTGTTTTGTTAAAAGTGGTGAACAACAAGATGGCAGAGAAGATACATGCGAATTTGTAAGCTCCCTTCTTCCCTCAATACTAACTAGTCAAATCAGCCTCAAAAATAACACTAGAGTGATAAAAACCACAAGGATTAGAAGCACAACTTACCAGCTGAAAAGAATCTGTAATTTCAACAAAAAAGGTCGGTTCCAAGGGGAGGAAAAAAAAATCAGCACAGACAGGGTTAGGTGCTAGCACATTGTGCCAAACGGACTGGAGAGAAGTCTGGGATCAGAGAAGCCACTGAGATAGAGGAATCTGGCATAGGCTGATAGCTCTACTCTGCTTATAAAACAGCAGATCAGAAGAGAAATTAAAGCCATTTTAAAATATAAAGCCAGATTCTAGAATCACTCTAATCCAGAAGTGACTTAACACCAACCTTGGCAAGGCTGTACAGCCACCTTCTGCTGTCCAGGGCTTCTCCTCGGGGTAGTTAAGAACCTGAACAGTGGGGGACACAGCCCAGGGCAGCCTCTAATCCACATAGTGTGGGGCTCAGCCTGAGGCAGTGGAATTCTAGCAGTAGTGAAACTCCAACAGCAGTGGAACTCCCAGAGCAGCAGAACTCCCAGAGCAGCAGAATCTCTCCAGCAAGGACTGTGCTTTCTGAGCAGACACTTCTGGTTTGAGCACAGGGGCTTTTTGCATTAGCTACTAATATCCACAGCCCCACGGGAGGCTTTGGCTGGGGTTTGTGTAGCTTCACTGTTCAACCTTAAACCTCAGGGCAGTCCCTAGGCCACACAGTGGAGTTCCTCACTGGGCACTCCTCACAGCGCAGCGTGCTCACCACCTCTGAGGCATTTCCAGAGAGGGGAGGGGAACTCTCTCCCAGAGCTCTCTCTTAGCCCAGTCACAAGCTCTTTCTATAAGCAAGCTGATAAACAAATTTCGTACCCAAGGGCAGACCCCCCACAGAGTGTTAACAATGAGTAAGAAGCTGAAGAGAATTATTGACACCTTTTATAGAAAGAGCGGGTATCCAACCCCAAGGAGGCTAACAGCAGAGAGTCTCCAGATAACACCCTAAAGGGGGATGATATCTAGCTCCCATCACATAACTCTCTCCTAGAAGAGACTATTGAAAAGTTAAGAGAGTTTGAAGAAGAATGGGGAAAAGAAAGAGAAGCTATGATAGAGAATAACAACGTCCTGAAACTTGAGTTGGAAAAAATAAAGAATTCACAGGAGATGCAAGGAAACAAAATTTGTGAATTAAAAAAGGTTAAAAAATCACAGGAAAGTATGATTTCTGAATTGGAAAAGACAAAAAATTCCCAAGAAAGTAGAATTTGTGATTTGGAAAAAGAAAATAACTCACTAAACAAAAAAAAAAAATAGTGAAATGGAAAAAAATTCAACAGAGCAAAATAATTCACTTAAAAACAATTGGACATATACAAAAAGAACTAAAAAATGTGAATGAAGAAAATAACTCATTAAAAATCAGGACTGAACAAATAGAAATGAATGATTCATTGAGAAACCAAGAATCAGTCAAACAAACAAAAAATGAAAAGCTGGAAAATAACGTCAAATATTTACTGGGAAAATCTATTATAGATCTGGAAAATAGATCTAGGAGAGATAATCTGAGGATCATTGGACTTCCCAAAAATTATGATGAAAAAAAGAGCCTAGATGCTGTTTTACAGGAAATCATCAAAGAGAACTGCCCAGAGATAATAGAAACAGAAGGGAAAATAGGCATTGAAAGAATTCATCAAACACCTTCTGAAAAAGATCCTAAAAAAAGAACTCCATAGAACATAGTGGCTAAGCTGCAGAACTACCAAACTAAGGAAAAAATATTGCAAGCAGCTAGGAAAAAAAAATTCAAATATCAAGATGCAACAATAAGGGTCACTCAAGATCTGGCTGCCTCCACATTAAAGGATCGAAGGGCCGGGAACCTGATATTCTGAAAGGCAAAAGAACAAGGATTGCAACCAAGAATAAACTACCCAGCTAAGTTTAGTATTTTCTTCCATGGAAGAAAATGGTCTGTTAATGAAACAGAGGAATTCCATTTGTTTCTAAGAAAAAAAACAGACTTAAACAAAAAATTTGACTTACATCCACAAGACTAAAGAGAAACAGAAAAAGGTAAAAATAACTCTTGAGAACTGTATCTCTGTTGTGGATATACAGAAAGTCCATATGGATAATTTGATTTTGCTGATATAAAAAAGGGAAGTAGTAAAGGGAAGGGGATATTATCAGAAAAAGGGGAAGGAGAGATAAAAAGAGGGAAACTACATCC
Source organism: Sminthopsis crassicaudata (assembly GCF_048593235.1). Taxonomy (NCBI): domain Eukaryota; kingdom Metazoa; phylum Chordata; class Mammalia; order Dasyuromorphia; family Dasyuridae; genus Sminthopsis; species Sminthopsis crassicaudata. The sequence goes on along the minus strand of NC_133617.1, from coordinate 42,302,042 downwards.
CAGGAAGAGGCATAGAAAATCTACCACATCTGAGGGAATTTAGAGAGGAATTTAGAAACATTGTGTGAATCTTACTCTCATCAGAGTAGGCTCAAAGAGTAAATAAGTGACATATTTGTTTTTCAGAGAATTCTCTCTCACTCATTATAAGGGGGGAGAGGAAAAAAAGAAAATGAAAAGAGGAATAAGAGAAGGGTACAAGAAAGGGGAAGTGGACTTAAAAGGAGGGGGGAGGGATATTAAAAAGAGAGGAATGAGCATCACAAGTGGGGTCCATAAATGAAATACTGGAAAAGGGGTTCAGGGGGAACAAGGGGAAAAAGTATAATCAGGGGATATGATGGCAGGAAATACATAATTAGTAATTTTAACTGTAAATGTGAATGGGATGAACTCTCCCATTAAACAAAGGCGGATAGAAGACTGGATCAAAAGTCAGAACCCTACAATGTGTTGTTTACAGGAAACGCACTTAAAGCAGGGAGATATATACAGAGTAAAAATAAAAGGTTGGAGCAGAATCTATTATGCTTCAGGGGAAGCCAAAAAAGCAGGGGTAGCCATCCTTATCTCAGATCAAGCAAAAGCAGAAACTGATCTAATTAAAAGAGATAAAAAAGGAAACTATATCCTGCTAAAAGGTAGAATAGACAATGAAGCCATATCAATACTAAACATATATGCACCAAGTGATACAGCATCTAACTTCCTAAAGGAAAAGTTAAGAGAGTTGCAAGAAGAAATAGACAGCAAAACTATAATAGTGGGAGATCTCAACCTCGCACTCTCGGAATTAGATAAATCAAACCACAAAACAAATAAGAAAGAAATTAAAGAGGTAAATAGAACATTAAAAAAAACTAGGTATGATAGATCTTTGGAGAAAACTGAATGGTGATAGAAAGGAGTATACTTTCTTCTCAGCAGTTCATGGAATCCATACAAAAATTGACCATATATTGAGACATAAAGATCTCAAAATTAAAAGCAGGAAGGCAGAAATAGTAAATACCTTCTTCTCAGATCACGATGCAATAAAAACTACATTCAACAAGAAGTTAAGGGTAAATAGACCAAAAAGTAATTGGAAACTAAATAATCTCATCTTAAAGAATTAATGGGTGAAACAGCAAATTATAGAAACAATAATTTCATCCAAGATAATGACAACGATTAGACATCATATCATAATTTGTGGGATGCAGATAAAGCAGTAATAAGGGGAAATTTTATATCTTTAGAGGCTTACTTAAATAAAATAGAGAAAGAGAAGATTAATGAATTGGACCTGCAACTTAAAAATCCCCAACCAAAAATTAAACTTGAAATTCTAAAATTAAAAGGAGAAATCAACAATATTGAAAGTAAAAAAAAAAAAACTATTGAGTTAATAAATAAAACTAAGAGTTGGTTTTATGAAAAAGCCAATAAAATAGACAAACCTTTGGTAAATCTGATCAGAAAAAGGAAAGAGGAAAATCAAATTGTTAGTCTTAAAAATGAAAAGGGGGATCTTTCCACCACTGAAGAGGAAATTAGAGAAATAATAAGGAGTCACTTTGCCCAACTTTATACCAATAAATTTGAAAACTTAAGTGAAATGGATTACTACCTCCAAAAATATAGGTTTCCTAGATTAACAGAGGAGGAGGTAAACTGCTTAAATAGTCCCATTTCAGAAAAAGAAATAGAACAAGCTATTAATCAACTCCCCAGGACCAGATGGATTTACATGTGAATTCTACCAAACATTTAAAGAACAATTAGCGCCAATGTTATATAAACTATTTGAAAAAATAGGGGATGAAGGAGTCCTACCAAACTCCTTTTATGACACAGACATGGTACTGATACCTAAACCAGGTAGATCGAAAACTGAGAAAGAAAACTATAGACCAATTTCCTTAATGAATATTGATGCTAAAATCTTAAATAAGATATTAGCAAAAAGACTTCAGAAAATCATCCCCAGGATAATACACTATGACCAAGTGGGATTTATACCAGGAATTCAGGGCTGGTTTAATATTAGGAAAACTATTAGTATAATTGACCATATTAATAATCAAATTAATAAAAACGATATGATCATCTCAATAGATGCAGAAAAAGCATTTGACAAAATACAACATCCATTCCTACTAAAAACGCTTGTGAATATAGGAATAAATGGACTATTCCTTAAAATAGTCAGGAGCATATATTTAAGACCGTCAGTAAGTATAATATGGAACCTTTCCCAGTAAGATCAGGAATGAAACAAGGTTGCCCACTATCACCATTACTATTCAATATTGTATTAGAAATGCTAGCCTCAGCAATAAGAGGCGAGAAAGAGATTAAAGGAATAAGAGTAGATAATGAGGAAATCAAACTGTCACTCTTTGCAGATGATATGATGGTATACTTAGAGAACCCCAGAGATTCTAATAAAATGTTATTAGAAATAATTCACAACTTTAGCAAAGTTTCTGGATATAAAATAAATCCACATAAATCCTCAGCATTTTTATACATCACCAACAAAATGCAACAGCAAGAGATACAAAGAGAAATTCCATTCAAAACAACTGTTGAGAGTGTAAAATATTTGGGAATCCATCTACCAAAGAAAAGTCAGGAATTATATGAGCAAAATTACAAAACACTTCCACGAAAATAAAGTCAGATTTAAATAATTGGAAAGACATTCAGTGCTCATGGATAGGCCAAGTGAATATAATAAAGATGACAATACTCCCCAAACTAATCTATTTATTTAGTGCTATACCAATCAGAATCCCAAGAAATTATTTTAATGACCTAGAAAAAATAACAACAAAATTCATATGGAATAATAAAAGGTCAAGAATTTCAAGGGAATTAATGGAAAAAAAAAAAGTCAGATGAAGGTGGTCTAGCTGTACCTGATCTAAAGCTATATTATAAAGCAGCAGTCACCAAAACTATTTGGTATTGGCTAAGAAATAGACTAGTTGATCAGTGGAACAGATTAGGTACACAGGACAAAATAGGGTACAACTATAGCAATCTATTGTTTGACAAACCCAAAGATACTAACATTTGGGATAAGAATTCATTATTTGAAAAAAAACTTTCGGGAAAACTGAAAATTAGTATGGCAGAAATTAGATATGGACCCACACTTAACATAATATACCAAGATAAGATCAAAATGGGTCCATGATTTAGGCATAAAGAGATATAGATAAATAGATTAGAGGAACAGATGATAGTCTACCTCTCAGACCTGTGGAGGAGGAAGGAATTTATGATGAAAAGAGAACTAGGATCACAAAATAGAGGATTTTGATTGTATCAAATTAAAAAGCTTTTGTACAAACAAAACTAATGCAAACAAGATTAGAAGGGAAGTAACAAATTGGGAAAACATTTTTACAGCTAAAGGTTCTGATAAAGGCCTAATTTCCAAAATATATAAAGAATTGACCCTAATTTATAAGAAACCGAACCATTCTCCAATTGATAAATGGTCAAAGGATATGAACAGACAATTTTCAGATGATGAAATTGAAACTATTTCCATTCATATGAAAGTATTCCAAATCATTATTCATCAGAAAAAATGCAAATTAAGACAACTCTGAGATACCACTACACACCTGTCAAATTGGCTAAGATGACAGGAAAAGATAATAATGAGTATTGGAGGGGATGTGGGAAAACTGGGACACTGATGCATTCTTGGTGGAGTTTTGAAAGAATCCAACCATTCTGGAGAGCAATCTGGAATTATGCTCAAAAAGTTATCAAACTGTGCATACCCTTTGATCCAGCAGTGCTACTACTGGTCTTATATCCCCCAAAAGTACTAAAGATGAGAAAGGGACCTGCATGTGCCAAAATGTTTGTGGCAGCTCTTTTTGTATTGGGTATAAGCTGGAAAATGAATGTATGTCCATCAATTGGAGAATGGTTGGGTAAATTATGGTATATGAATGTTATAGAATATTATTGCTCTGTAAGAAATGACCAGCAGGATGTATACAGAGAGGTTTGGAGAGACTTACATGAACTGATGCTGAGCAGAACCAGGAGATCACTATACACTTCAACAGCAATACTGTATGAAGATATATTCTGATGGAAGTGGATATCTTCAAAGAAGATCCAACTCACTTCCAGTTGATAATTGATGGACAGAAACAGCTATACCCAGAGAAGGAACACTGGGAATTTAATATAAACTGTTTGCACTACTGTCTTTCTACCCAGGTTACTTATACCTTCAGAATCCAATTCTTAACGTGCAACAAGAAAATTGCATTTACACACATATATTGTATCTAGGTTATACTGTAACACACTTAATATGTATGGGATTGCCTGTCATCTAGGGGAAGGAGTCGAGAGAGGGAGAGTTAAATTTGGAAAAAATGAATACAAGAGATAATATTTTTTTTAAAAATTACGCATGGAGAGGCGGAGCCAAGATGGCGGAGAAGAAACACACCACTCTGTGAACGTCCTTACTCCCTCACAACCAACTGGATAAATCAGCCTCAGAAATAGCGCTGGACTGATAGATACCACAAGGACTGGAAGCATGACTTACCAGCTGAAGAGAATCTGGAGTTTCAACAGAAAAGGTCAGTTCCCAGGGGAGGAAGAAGAGAGGCCAGCACAGATGGCTGGGTGCTAGCATACTGCTCCAATCGCGCTGGGAAGGGCTCTGGGATCAGAGAAGTCACTGAGATAAAGGAATCTGGCACAGGCTGTTAGCTCTTCTCTGCTTATAATATAGCAGTTCAGAAGAGAAATCTAAAATACTTTAAAAATTCAGATAGATTAGATTTTCCTGGAACCTGAGGGTGACTCAGCAGATCTCAGCACCAGGGGGTGTGGCCCCTAGCTCCCAAATGAGACTAGTTAAGAGTTTGAGAAGTGGGCAGATATGGCCCAAGGCAACACACACTGCCTAGTTCAGCTGGAGGGTGTGGAACTCAGCTCCGGAAATCCCAGAGAAGCTGAACCTTTGAACTAGGGACCGTAGTTTCTAGCAGACACTTCCAGTTTGAGAGCAGGGGCTTTTCACGTCACCTGCTACTGACATCCACGCCCCACCAGGATGCATAGGCTAGGCTTTGAGTCGCCTTTGCTGTTCAGTCTCAACCTCAGGGAAGCCCCTAAACCACAGCGCCCTCAGGGCACAGCAGTGCTAGTCACCTCTGAGGCACTTCTAGGGAGGGAGTGGGGAACTCTCTCCCAGAGCTCTCTCTTAGCTCAGGTGCAAGAGCCGCTGCATCCATCTGGTCTGGGAGGAAGCTGGTAAAGAAGTAAATAAATAATTTCCTACCCCAGGGACAGACCCCAAAAGATTTTTTAAGTATGAACAAAAAAGCCAGAAAAACCATAGATTCCTTCTACACAGAGAAAGAGCGGGTATCCAACCCCAAGGAAGTTAACAGCAGAGAGTCAGCAGATAACAGCCTAAAGGGGAACGATTCCTGCCCCCCATCACATAACTCTCTCCTAGAAGAGACTGTTAAAAAGTTAAGAGAGTTTGAAGAAAAATGGGGAAAGGAAAGGGAAGCTATGATAGAGAATAACAACATTCTGAAATTGGAGTTGGAAAAAATAAAGAATTCACAGGAGATGCAGGGAAACAAAATTTGTGAATTAGAAAAGGTAAAAAAATCGCAGGAAAATAGGATTTCTGAATTGGAGAAGATAAAAAAGTCTCAAGAAAATAGAATTTCTGAATTGGAAAAAGAAAATAATTCTCAAAAAAAATAGGGAAATGGAAAAAAATTCAATAGAGCAAAATAACTCATTTAAAAATGAAATTGGGCATTTACAAAAAGAACTAAAAACTGTGAAAGAAGAAAATAACTCCTTAAAAGTCAGGATGGAACAAATAGAAATGAATGATTCACAGAGAACCCAAGAATCAGTCAAACAAAACAAAAAAAAAAAAAAAAATGAGAAACTGGAGAACAACATCAAATACTTACTGGGAAAATCTATAGACCTGGAAAATAGATCTAGGAGAGATAATCTGAGGATCATTGGACTTCCAGAAAACCATGACCAAAAAAAAAGTCTAGATTCTATTTTACAGGAAATTATCAAAGAGAACTGTCCAGAGATAATAGAAACAGAAGGGAAAGTAGATGTGGAAAGAATTCATCGAACTCCTTCTGAAATAGACCCTAAAAAAAGAACACCACGGAATATTGTGGCTAAGCTGCAGAATTACCACACAAAGGAGAAAATCCTGCAAGCAGCTAGAAAAAAACAATTTAAATACCAAGGTGCCACAATAAGGGTCACTCAAGATCTGGCTGCCTCCACACTAAAAGACAGAAGGGCCTGGAACCTGATATTCCGTAAGGCAAAAGATCAAGGACTGCAACCAAGAATGAACTACCCAGCTAAGTTTAGCATCTTTTTCCATGGAAGAAGATGGCCATTCAATGAAATAGAGGAATTCTATATGTTTCTAAGAAAAAAAAAAACCAGACTTAAACAAAAAATTTGATCTATATCCACAAGACTGAAGAGAAACAGAAAAAGGTACACAGAACCCTTGAGAACTGTAACTCTGTTGTGGGTATATAAAAAGTACTCAAGGATAATTTGATTTTACTGATATAAAAGAAAAAAAGGGGGGTGTAGTAAAGGGAAGGAGGTTGTTTCAGAAAAAGGGGAAGGAATGATAAAAAGAGGGAAACTACATCCCAGGAAGAGGCATAGAAAATACACCATATCTGAGGGAATTTAGTGAGGGGGAGAATCAGTGTGTGAATCTTACTCTCATCAGGAGAGGTTCAAAGAGTAAATAATTAACATATTTGTTTTTCAGAGAATTTTATCTCACCTCATTAAAAGGGGGGAGAGGAAAAGGGAAAATGAAAAGGAGAATAAGTGAAGGGACTTGGAGGGAGGGGGGAGGGATACTAAAAAAAAAGGGAGGGTTGCACGCCACAAGGGGGGTCTGTAAATTAACTATCGGGGAGGGGGATCAGGGGGGTCAAGGGAAAAAACATAATCTGGGTATAATATGATGGCAGGAAATACAGAATTAGTAATTTTAACTATAAATGTGAATGGGATGAACGATCCCATCAAACGGAGACGGATAGCAGATTGGATCAAAAATCAGAACCCTACAATATGTTGTCTGCAGGAAAAACACTTAAAGCAGGGAGATACATACAGAGTAAAGGTAAAAGGTTGGAACAGAGCCTATTATGCTTCAAGTAAAGCCAAAAAAAGCAGGGGTAGCTATCCTTATCTCAGATTAAGCAAAAGCAGAAGTTGATCTAGTTAAAAAAGATAAGGAAGGAAACTATATCCTGCTGAAAGGTAGCATAAATAATGAAGCCATATCAATACTAAACATATATGCACCAAGTGGTATAGCATCTAACTTTCTAAAGGAAAAGTTAAGAGAATTGCAAGAAGAAATAGACAGTAAAACTATAATAGTGGGAGATCTCAACCTTGCACTCTCAGATTTAGACAAATCAAACCACAAAACAAATAAGAAAGAAATTTAAAAAGTAAATAGAACATTAGAAAAACTAGGTATGATAGACCTTTGGAGAAAACTGAATGGCAGTAGAAAGGAATATACTTTCTTCTCAGCAGTTCATGGATCCTATACAAAAATATACCATATATTAGGACATAAAGATCTCAAAATTAAATGTAGGAAGGCAGAAATAATAAATGCCTTCTTCTCAGATGCAATAAAAGCTACATTCAGTAAAAAGTTAGGGGTAAATAGACCAAAAAGTAATTGGAAAATGAACAATCTCATCTTAAAGAATGACTGGGTGAAAAAGCAAATTATAGAAACAATTAATAATTTCACCCAAGATAATGACAATGATGAGACATCATACCAAAATCTGTGGGATGCAGCTAAAGCGGTAATAAGGGGAAATTTTATATCTTTAGAGGCTTATTTGAAGAAAATAGAGAAAGAGAAGATTAACGAATTGGGCTTACGACTTAAAAGGCTAGAAAAAGACCAAATTATAAACCCCCAACCAAAAATTAAACTTGAAATACAAAAATTAAAAGGAGAAATCAATAATATTGAAAGTAAAAAAAACTATTGAATTAATAAATGAAACCAAGAGTTGATTTTATGAAAAAGCCAATAAAATAGATAAACCTTTGGTAAATTTGATCAGAAAAAAGAAAGAGGAAAATCAAATTGTTAGTCTTACAAATGAAAAGGGGGATCTTTCCACCAATGAAGAGGAAATTAGAGAAATAATAAGGAATTACTTTGCCCAACTTTATGCCAATAAATTTGATAACTTAAGTGAAATGGATGACTTCCTCCAAAAATATAGGTTTCCTAGATTAACAGAGGAGGAGATAAATTGCTTAAATAGTCCCATTTCAGAAAAAGAAATAGAACAAGCTATTAATCAACTCCCCAGGAAAAAAATCCCCTGGACCAGATGGATTTACATGTGAATTCTACCAAACATTTAAAGAACAATTAGCCCCAATGTTATATAAATTATTTGAAAAAATAGGGGATGAAGGAGTCCTACCAAACTCCTTTTATGACACAGACATGGTACTGATACCTAAACCAGGTAAATCGAAAACTGAGAAAGAAAATTATAGACCAATCTCCTTAATGAATATTGATGCTAAAATCTTAAATAAGATATTAGCAAAAAGACTTCAGAAAATCATCTCCAGGATAATACACTATGATCAAGTAAGATTTATTCCAGGAATGCAGGGCTGGTTTAATATTAGGAAAACTATTAATATAATTGACCATATTAATAATCAAATTAATAAGAACCATATGATCATCTCAATAGATGGAGAAAAAGCATTTGACAAAATCCAACATCCATTCCTACTAAAAACTCTTGAGAGTATAGGAATAAATGGACTATTCCTTAGACTAATCAGGAGCATATATTTAAGACTGTCAGTAAGCATAATATGCAATAGAAATAAACTACAACCTTTCCCAGTAAGATCAGGAGTGAAACAAGGTTGCCCACTATCACCATTACTATTCAATATAGTACTAGAAACGCTAGCCTCGGCAATAAGAGCCGAGAAAGAGATTCAAGGAATTAAAGTAGGAAATGAGGAAATCAAACTATCACTTTTTGCAGATGACATGATGGTATACTTAGAGAACCCCAAAGACTCTGCTAAAAAGCTACTAGAAATAATTCAAAATTTCAGCAAAGTGGCAGGATACAAAATAAATCCACATAAATCCTCAGCATTTTTATATATCACTAACAAAATGCAACAGCAAGAGATACAAAGAGAAATTCCATTCCAAACAAATGTTAAGAGTATAAAGTATTTGGGAATCCATCTACCAAAGAAAAGTCAGGAATTATATGAGAAAAATTACAAAACACTTGCCACAAAAATAAAGTCAGATTTAAATAATTGGAAAGACATTCAGTGCTCTTGGATAGGCCGAGCGAATATAATAAAGATGACAATACTCCCCAAACTAATCTATTTATTTAGTGCTATACCAATCAGACTCCCAAGAAACTATTTCAATGACCTAGAAAAAATAACAACAAAATTCATATGGAAGAATAAAAGGTCGAGAATTGCAAGGGAACTAATGAAAAAAAACTCAGAGGAAGGTGGTCTAAGTGTACCTGATCTAAAGCTATATTATATAGCAGCAATCACCAAAACCATTTGGTATTGGCTAAGAAATAGACCGGTAGATCAGTGGAACAGATTAGATACAAAGGACAAAAAAGGGTACATCTATAGCAATCTAATCTTTGACAAACCCAAAGATACCAACATTAGGGATAAAAATTTATTATTTGGAAAAAACTGTTGGGAAAACTGGAAATTAATATGGCAGAAATTAGATATGGATCCACACTTAACACCATATACCAAGATAAGATCAAAATGGGTCCATGATTTAGGCATAAAGAATGAGATAATAAATAGATTAGAGGAACAGATGATAGTCTACCTCTCAGACCTGTGGAGGAGGAAGGAATTTGTGACCAGAGGAGAACTAGAGATCATTATTGATCACAAAATAGAAGATTTTGATTACATCAAACTAAAAAGTTTCTGTACAAACAATACTAATGCAAACAAGATTAGAAGGGAAGTAACAAATTGGGAAAATATTTTTAAAAGCAAAGGTTCTGACAAAGGTCTCATTTCCAAAATATATAGAGAACTGACCCTAATTTATAAGAAACCGAACCATTCTCCAATTGATAAATGGTCAAAGGATATGAACAGACAATTCTCAGATGAAGAAATTGAAACTATATCCACTCACATGAAAGAGTGTTCCAAATCACTACTGATCAGAGAAATGCAAATTAAGACAACTCTTAGATACCACTACACACCTGTCAGATTGGCTAAGATGACAGGAACAAATAATGATGAATGTTGGAGGGGATGTGGGAAAACTGGGACACTGATACATTGCTGGTGGAGTTGTGAAAGAATCCAGCCATTCTGGAGAGCAATCTGGAACTATGCCCAAAAAGTTATCAAACTGTGCATACCCTTTGACCCAGCAGTGCTACTACTGGGCTTATATCCCAAAGAAATACTAAAGAGCAGAAAGAGACCTATATGTGCCAAAATGTTTGTGGCAGCTCTTTTTGTTGTAGATAGAAACAGGAGGATGAATGGATGTCCATCAGTTGGAGAATGGTTGGGTAAATTATGGTATATGAAGGTTATGGAATATTATTGCTCTGTAAGAAATGACCAGCAGGAGGAATACAGAGAGGCCTGGAGAGACTTACATCAACTGATGCTGAGTGAAATGAGCAGAACCAGAAGATCACTGTACTCTTCATCAACAATACTGTATGAGGATATATTCTGATGGTAGTGGAAATCTTCAACATAAAGAAGAGCCAACTCACTTCCAGTTGATCAATGATGGACAGAGGTAGCTACACCCAGAGAAGAAACACTGGGAAGTGAATGTAAATTGTTAGCACTAATATCTGTCTGCCCAGGTTACATGTACCTTTGGAATCTAATGCTTATTGTGCAACAAGAAAATGGTATTTACACACATGTATTGTATCTAAGTTATAATGTAACACATGTAAAATGTATGGGATTGCCTGTCATCGGGGGGAGGGAGTAGAGGGAGGGGAATGAATACAAGGGATAATATTATATAAAAATATATAATAAAAATTATTTTTAAAAAATGTAGACTGTGATCAAAGACAACCAGAACAATAGGATTTCAAGAAAAATTGAAATCATGACCACTTACAACTTGGCATTTCTCTGGGTGACAAGTGGGGCTGTATTAAGGATATGATATTGTTAAGTGAAGGAAATAAAAAGATTTTGGTCACCGAGAAAAAAAAATTACTCATGCATATGTACTGTCAAAAAAATTTATAATTATAAATTTAATTTAAAAAAAGAAGTGGAGGAAACAAAAAAAAAAGTGGTGAACAAGCTGATTTTAGAAAGTCTTAGAAAGATTTATATGAACTGGTAATGAGTAAAACAAGTAGAACCAGGAATACATTGAACACAATAATGGCAAGATTGTGCCATTATCAATTATGAAAAACTTGGTTCTTCTCAATGATTCAGTAATCCAAGGCAATCCCAATAAACATTGGATAGAAAATGCCATCTGCATCCAGAAAGAGAACTATGAAGATTGAATGGAAATGAAAACATGCTGTGTTCATTTTTTTCTGTGTTTTTTCTTGTGGTTTTCCCCTTTTGTTCTGATTTTTCTCTCCCAACATGATTCATAAAGAAATGTATTAAAAAAGTCAATATACATGTATAGCCAGAAAAAGAAAACAATTAATAAAAAGAAAAGAAAAGAAGAAAAATGAGGTTGGGAAAACATGTTGAGTGAAATGAAGTGTGTACCTTCATGTTAGAAGTGACCTCACTTTAAAGCACTGAGGTATCATTTTTACAAGTTAATAAAGAGAGAGGAAAATTGTTGCGAGCTGTCGTCTCTAGAAGCTGCCGGATCACTCTCTGGGAAGAGATCTGCTGTGTCTTCTACTCAAATCTCTCGGACAGATTCTTCTTCCTGTAGTGAACCGTTGTCTCCAGGCAGTTGCTGTTAACTCTTGTCCTTAGAAGTGACTTCCCTTCCTGCAGAGAGCCCCGTCAAGCCTGATGCAATGCAGAGTCTTTCTTCTTGAATCCTGGCTCTGAATCTCCTCCAGCTCTTATCCTTCTCCAGGCCGATCTGCTCTCTGCGCCCAGTGCTCTCTCTTTTATTCTCCCAGAGAATGGGCGTGGGATAATGCAAGGGCTTCTGGGTAGAACCACCCCAGCCAATGAGCTTGCCCCCTCTATCAAGTCAACCTGAGTTCTCACCTTGTAATTGTCCAGAAAACCTGAATTCTCACCTTGTCACTGTCCAGACAACCTCAGTTCTCACTTAGTAATCCTAACATCTCCCCCTTTCTTTTGATTTAGAACATAGGACAGTCATGACCTTGAAACATAAATCCATCAATATGGGAAGTATTACAGATAATTACATAAATGACCTTGAAACATAAATCCATCAATATGGGAAGTATTACAGATAATTACATAAATTACATAAGCATATAGTAACATAGTAACATAACGCATGCTAGAAGTATATAACATAATCAAATAATCATAAATTGAGAATTTATAAATGTCCATAAGTCCATTGTCCATTAGTCTCATCTTGTGTGAGGAAGTCCAATGATTCCTGCTGGTTTTTAAAGTTCTTTAACAGTCTTCTTATTATCCATGCTCTTTCAGTGTCAGATGTTTCTTAGATCTTCTCCTTTATTTTGAGGTCTTTCTCTTTTTCTGTCTCTCTCTGGTGGACAAGGCGAATACGACTCATTGGCATCCATCTGATTCCTTCTCCTGCTGAAGAAATACAAGCAAACCCTCTCTCCCAGGCAGTTAACCTATCTAATTTTCTTCTATTTACCACTTTCTAAATCTCTTCTCATCATCTGACAATTACATTGGAGTTGTCTGCACTGGGCACAGCCCTGTTGGTTTAAAAGGCCTGTATTCTCCCCAAGTGTAATCCATTTTTGCAATCTGATTGCCTTTTGACTGACTTATCAGGTAATCCCTTTCTGCCATGTGATTGCTTCTCTGCTGATTGATTAAATCAGAGTCCTGGCCTTCTAAAGGTTCTTTGGGTGTAACATCAGCTGCCATCATGCCCCAAGTCTTTTTTGCCTGGGGCCCTGAACCTGGGCCCCTCATCCCATTTCCCTGAATTATTCTACACTCTGATGCCCAATGGAGTCCTCTGTTGCATTTTGGACATGGGGTTTTAGGTCTTCTCTCACCCTGTCTTCTCACTGTATCTCCATACCTACACTGAGCTCTTAGATGTCCAATTTTTCCACATTGAAAACATCTCCGAGTTTCTCTAGAAGTCCCTTGCCAGAAGGGACCCTGTCTTTCCACATTCATCATTGTCCGGGTGTAAAAAGCATTTGATCCCACTGTAGCACAGCGTCTTATGATCTCCTCTAAAGGAGCATCTTTGTCTAATCCCCATATAATTCTTTTGCAAATCTCATTGGCATTTTCCTTAGCCAGATGTCTGGTCATTATTTCTGTAGCTGCATTTTCTCCAATAGTTCTTTTGACAGCAGTTTGCAAACGTCCCACAAAATCTGCAAAAGGTTCATTGGGACCTTGCTGTATTTTAGTGAAAGCCTCTCCACGATCTTTCTGTCCAGGAAGGACACCCCAAGCTTTTATTGCAGCCTTAGCAATTTGTTCATATATTGTCATGGTATAATTAATCTGTTCCGAATTCTCTCCATACTGACCTTCACCAGCTAAGTGCTCAAAAGTGAATTGTGTGTTAACTCCTATTTCCAAATTGCATCTGACTTGAATTTTACATAATTCATGAAATTCCGCAAGCCATAATAAATTTTCTCCAGGTTCCAGACATGTCCTTGCTATGGATTTCCAATCATTCGGGGTTAGGACTTCATAAGACAAACCATCTAGTAACATTTTAACATAAGCTGATGTAGCCCCATAAAGGGTACAACCTTTTTTCAAATCCTTAATTTTATTCAAATCTAAAGGTGCATATCTTCTCCTTTTTTTACCTACAGAGTCAGTATTTTCAATCACAGGATATGCATGTATAAAATCACTTATATCCTGTCCTTCTCTCTTAGCTTTAACCAATGCTTTTTCTAATCTTGTCATAGGCTTAGGCTTCTTCACAGGCAATTCTGTTTGTGTTTCTGCCTCTTCCCCTCTTTCTTCCTCCATCTCTGAAGGTGGGGTTGATGTGGGCCTGTCAATAATCTGTTCTCTAGGCAGGGTTGAAGCTTCTTCAAGAGAATCATACCATAATTCCTCATTTAAATCCTCTTGCTCTAGGGAAAGATCTTGATCTTTCCTTTTTTCCTCACACTTCCTCCTCTGTTCATTTTTAGAACTTTTCCTTCTCCTACAACTTGCTTGATAGTTTAAGGCTAATTGAACTATGTTGTAGATATAAAATACTTCTGCAGAAATTGAACGAGGCCCATTTTTTGCTTGAAATTCTTTCATTTCATATCCCACTAGCTTCCATTTATCTACATCTATCTTTTCTTCCTCTAAGAACCAAGGGGATGTGCGTCTTAATGCAGCCAAGAGTTTAGCAATCTGTACCCAGGTTACAAGTAAACTCTGCTCCTCAATTATGTTGATTATACTCTCTATAGTACCACTCCTGAATGGAGCTGAGGTTGCTTCTGGGGCTGGGGTTGAGTCGGCTGAGGTCCAGGGATTGAATATAGCTAACATCTGCCCCATTTCAGCTATAAGAGATTCCTGGTTTAGCCCTTAACAAGTTAAGTTCCTTATTTATCTATTAGCACACTCACTTAATCTTTAACAAAGTTTCCTTGTTACTCACGGTTCTGGGTCAGAGAGACTGAGATCTAGATCGGAAGCTTTTCCACTGGAATCAGGACCGTGTCCGTCCCTGTTCGGGCGCCAAATTGCAAAAGTCTGGTCTAGCTCCTCTTGTCAGGATAAGCAAAAGTCCTTGCCCCACGTTGGGCGCCAATTGTAGCGAGCTGTCGTCTCTAGAAGCTGCCGGATCACTCTCTGGGAAGAGATCTGCTGTGTCTTCTACTCAAATCTCTCGGACAGATTCTTCTTCCTGTAGTGAACCGTTGTCTCCAGGCAGTTGCTGTTAACTCTTGTCCTTAGAAGTGACTTCCCTTCCTGCAGAGAGCCCCGTCAAGCCTGATGCAATGCAGAGTCTTTCTTCTTGAATCCTGGCTCTGAATCTCCTCCAGCTCTTATCCTTCTCCAGGCCGATCTGCTCTCTGCGCCCAGTGCTCTCTCTTTTATTCTCCCAGAGAATGGGCGTGGGATAATGCAAGGGCTTCTGGGTAGAACCACCCCAGCCAATGAGCTTGCCCCCTCTATCAAGTCAACCTGAGTTCTCACCTTGTAATTGTCCAGAAAACCTGAATTCTCACCTTGTCACTGTCCAGACAACCTCAGTTCTCACTTAGTAATCCTAACAGAAAATGCTCCCCAAAATGGAAGAAATGAAGGAAAATATGAATATCTACAACATCAGTGAAAGAGAATGGCCATAAAAATCAGCCTGTTTAGCTAATTTCTCATCTTCGTGAATTTTATGAATTCTATATCCATATTCAAGGTATCTTTGATGATAAAATTTGGGAAGTAAAATACAGATTTCACAAATGACTTTTTCCTGCATAATATATCTATATAGATAAGGAATTGATTAAAATATGAAGAGAATATAAGAATGCATTACAATGATTATCAGGATCCGCAAAAAGCATTTGCCTTGGTAATGTCAAAAAAAGACAATGAAAGAGAAAAAAGAAAAGCTTCTATTGAATAGAAAATAATGGCTGAATTGTGATCTGCAAAAGTGAAGAGAGTGATCCAATCAGATTATGGATCCATTTAAGTATTCAATGATGACATGTCATAAAATAATTTTTATCATTGTTGTTTGTCCTTTGCTCTCAAAAAGGACCATAACGTCAGGGAAGAAGGGCTCCCTTTTTCCTCCAGAACCCCCTGTGTATAGTGGCAAGATATAGATCAGAATGATTGAAAATGACCCCAGATGCAATCAGAGACTTTGACCTTTTTAAATTAATGTCTTTCCCAAGTCTCACTTTGATATTAAAAGCAGAAACAACTTTAGACATGATCTAGTCCAACTTATTCTACAGCTGAAGAAACTGAGACTCAGTGTAGTTGATTAATCAGCAAACATAATAATGCTTTGTACAGAGTACATGTTTTATAAATATTTGTGGAATAATTTGACAGCAAACAGGGGTGTAATGCTGAACCTGGCTTTATGTCGGTGCCCATGTTTTTTTTTTCCTTGCATCCCGCTTTCTTTATAATTCTATCCATGTCTGACTAAGAATTGGTTCTATGATATGACTGCCAATGGTCACTCAGTCTTTGATTGAAGGGCTCCAATGAGGCTGCCTGTTTCAATTCTGGAGAGATCTAATTGTTAAACATATTTTCTTAATATCAAGTCTTTTAACTCTTTGCAATTTCTCCCCATTGTCCCAAAGTATGCCTTCCAAAGACAAATACATACACACACACATACACATACATATCTATATCTATGTATCTATATCGATGTGTATATTTATATCTATTGTATCTATATCTATGTCCAACTGTTCTTCCACATAATTGCCTTTAAAATAATTCAAGGCAGTTATACTTCCATGCTGCAGTCTTCCCTTCTCCAGGCTAAACATGCCCAGTTTTTTCAACAAACTTTCACATGACATATCATCTAGGTCCATCACTATCCTAGATGGAGTTCAGTTTATCAGTATACCTCCTAAAATGTGGCACACAGAAACTAATACAATAATGCAGCTCTAGTCTGATTAGGGTCCATTGAGGAGGTGTTCTCACTTTCCTAATTATTAATGCCTCTCTTAATGCATCTTGAAATGATAATGCATTTTTGGTTGCCAAATGGTACTAAAGTAACCTCTTAAGTTTTCAGCATCCATCAGTAAGAGCTGTCAGTATTTATGATACATAAGGATCATTCTCAGATGCTCAAATGGGTCTGTGGTCTCATCAATGTGAATACTTTATCCAACAATGGAGATAGCAATGCAAGAGTGCAGACATATGGGTTGCCTCTCCAAATTACAGCATGAGTTCATTAAGTAGAAACTGTCTTCTTTACCTATTTGCATCCCTATTGCTTAGCACAGTGCTTACTAAATAATAAACTATTAATGCTTTTTTTTCATTAATTCATTCACTTACAAAATCATTCATTCATTTGTTCAATGTATTTGTACTTGTTCATCCTGAGCAATTCTTCTTGAGTTTATTCCAGCCAGGATGGGATGGACTTTTCATGAGTTATACTGATATTTCAAAATTACCAGTGAGACATGGAAAGGGGTACTGTTCAGTTATCCTTCAATTTCACTCTGCAAACAACTTGCTTTCTTCATGAATTATACATTTCTCATTCTACTTATCTTTTGTAATTCCTTGTTTGCAATGTTTTGCAACTGGATCATGTTTATAAAGTCCTTTGTGGGTCTATTACAGGACCAGGAGAAGCAGTGGGACACCCTCAGGTAGAGACAGGTGACAGCATGTGCTGAATAAGTAAAACCATCACCACTTTGATCACCATCTCTGCTTGGATTTTGATGGGGATAGCTCAGGACCATGAATTCAAGGGACTTGGAAATAGTGGTTCCCAAAATCACCAATACTGCTTCCACCCTATAGCCAATATTTAGATGAAAGATCAGTGTGAAAAGGGGGCTCACCTTCTTGTCACCACTGTACTAGCTTCTGGCTAATTGCCACCAATAAGTACAGGATCCATGGGAGCTGCTTTCTCATCCCCACCTTGGACCAACAATCCTGCTTCCAGCCCTCCCAGTCATCATACTGGGAAGTAGTCCCTGTGCAGAAGGGCCAGTTGTCCTTTTAAATGTCAGTCAAACCAGCTTTTCTGAAGCAATACAGCATCCTGAAGCAGTACTGGTGGTATGGGGAACCTTTCATCTGAGAGGCAAGTCAAAATACCCCCATCACCTTGACCACCATCTCCTCTCATATGTGGATGGAAAAGAGCAGGATTCCATACTCAGGAGCTTTGGAAGTAGCAATACTTTCATCCCAGAATCTATAGTCATAATTCTAGGAAACAATCTCTGTGGAGATGTAGTCTGTCAGTTGCTCCTAATGGTGCCATAGCCGCATCTTTTGAAAATCCAGAAAAGAAAGTTCTCGCCACCGAATTTCTTGACACCATCTAAAGATGCAACATCAGAAATAGATCATTTTTATCAATGGAATTAACATTAGAGGAGAGACATTATCATATACTCTCACTCTCACGCTTGAGAACCTTGGGACCTTTCCATTCAACTTGCTGCTAAATCCTTCCTTAAGTGATGTATCCGTCATTAGAATGTGAGTTTATTAATAGCAGAGATTGTTTTCTTTTTCTTTTTTTTTTTTTGCATTTCCAATATTTAGTACACTGCTTTACATATCATAAGTGCTTAATAAATGCTTTACCCATTCATCCTCAATTTCAATTCTTTGAAGTTTGTAGATGCCCCAAACTCTCCCAGTTAATCAACAAAGCAAAATAAAAGTATGGAAAAGTACAAGAAATTTACTAAGATAAGAAATGGACTAGGGAATGCAATAGGTTCCGACCCACTTAACAAATGAAGTTCTGTTAATAAATAGAGAAGAGTCTCCACCAAAAAAAAAAAAATCCAATTACTTTGAACAGGCTGCATAACATGCAGGAGTCAAGCCATTATCTCATTTATCTGGACAGACTCTATTAAGCCCATTACTCTTTCTTGATTAAATCTTCTCTAACTATGTCTGTCCCAATGAGAGAAAGAATAATCACAAATCAATCCTCCTGAGAAGATAAAGGCAACATGACTGATTCATATCAGGGCAAGTATTTCATGGCTTGTTAACCCCTTTAAGCCAACCTTGCAAATAGCTACTTGCCTAAAGAAAGTAACTATTGCTAAGAAATGCCCACCATCACTATAGAAAGGGAAATTTGTTTAATGGGGTGGAATCAAGCATATTATTTAAATAATATTACTGTGACTTAGTCTAAGCAATTTTTCCAATATGTCATTGAAATGAGCAAGAAAGAAGTGAGAAGCCCAGTTCTATTTCCAAATGAAACTCTTTGAGTATTGACATACTCTTCATCAGTTTCACATTCATCTTTTGGTCTTTCTCCTATTCCTAACTTTTTGCATATTTATTTTTTATGTTGAAAATTAGCTTATGCTAGGAATATTATTTCTTATTTTTAAAGAACTAAATCTTAAAAAGTTAATTTAACCTTTTATTAATTAAACTCAAAGAAGTTTAATTTCTTGATCAAACAATCTTAATTGTTTACATTTAAACAATTTAAAGAAACAATCTTTCTTGTTTAAGAAACAATCACTTTAGTCTTAATATGGAGCTAATAATTGGGTTCTATTCTTAAAGCAGCTAGTTGTTACAATAGAAAGCTGGAACTTGGTGTCAGGAAGATCTAAGTTCAAATATAGACCTAGATATTTACTGGCTATGTTATTCTAGGTAAGTCACTCTATCTATTTTATCCTCAGTTTTGTCATCTGTATAAGGGAGACATTATACCCTAACTCATAAGGGTATTGAGGATCAAAAGAGCTACACACATAAAATGCTTTGCAAATTTCAAATTGTTATAGAAATGCTAGCTATTATTATTTATCTAGACAAATGAGATAGCATATAAGATGAAAAGAATCCCAGATACCACAGAACTCATCTTTCTTTTTTGTTGTTATTCTGCCATGTCTGACTTAGTGACCCCATTTGGAGTTTTCTTGGCTAAGATACTACAGTGGTTTGCCATTTCCTTCTCCAGCTTATTTTACAGATGAGGAAATTGAGGCAAAGTGGGTGAAGTGCCTTGCCCAGGTCACATAGCTATGAAGTGTCCGAGACTGGATTTGAATTCAGGAAGATGTAATAGCCCTGGTCACATAGGTAGGTAATCCAGAAAGATTGAAATCAAGTTTTCATACTATACAACTCAAACTCTTTCCTTAATTTTCCATAAAACATATTTTGCTAAAGGGAAAGTCACTCCTTGAGAATCTTTTTTTTTCTTTGTATCCTCAGAGTTTAGTTTTAAACCTGGCACATAATATAGGTGCTTAATAAATGTTCATTGACTGACAACTGTTTATCATGAAAGAAACTAGCACATATGGGAGATGTTCATAGTTAAGGAACATTCAGAAGGTTTGGTTTGGTTTCAATGATCAAATATTTGTTTTCTTTCCCTCCCATCCATCAAGATTAGAAAAACAAAAGGCAAAACAAAGCTAAGCCCTTGTAAGAAATATAGTCAAGCAAAACAAATTCCCACATTAGCCATGTCTATAAATTTATATCTCATTTTGCATCTTGGAACTTATTCAGAAACAGAAGGGAAACTAACCCCAAAACCTGGATGTCAACAATTGTGGTATATTAATGTAACTGCATATTATTATGTGGTTGAGAAATGACAAAAGGTATGGGTCTAGAGGGAGACATACAAACGGATGCTAAGTGAAGTAAGCAGAATCAGGAAAACAAATTATGCCATAACCACATTGTAAAGAGAAATAATTTTGAAAGCTGTGTGATTTCTGAGCAAAATATAAGGGCCAATTATGGCTCCAGAGAATCATGTTACCCAGCTCTTTGACAGAGAGGTGGTGAATTCAGAGCCAGAATGGGATGGACATTTTCAAATATGGATTTGTTTTTCTTGTCTATCCTTATTTGTCACAAGGAATTTTCTAAATAAGGAAGGGTATTTGGAAAAAAGGGAGAAGATGGGAACAGTGGTAGTGATGTCAAAAAAAGAAAGAAAGAAAAAGGATCATTATAGCATTATTATAAATGCACAAAAGATAACAATAGGAGGTTCAGGAGGAGACACAGACAAGCAGGATAGTTTTGAAGTTATGATGAGTTTTTTTCAGTGTTTTTAATAGAAATTTAAGTCTTCAGATATGATTTTCTTTTTTATTCTAATCATAAATAAATCATCATTTTGTTGATATTTATTATATTATAGATTTTAAAAATACAAATATCTAAAGGGATCCTGCTCCTTTGTCAGTTCTAATTAGGTCAGTTTCCCAAGGCTGTCTACTTAGCATAATCTTAATGGGAACTTAATTTCCCAGGCTGTCTTATTACCTTAGTTAAGAAAGCCATGATATAATCAGACTGCCTTGTTAGCATCTTTAAAATAACTATGATGATAACCCAAGTTTTCTCAGACTCTTGTTAGCATTTTTTAGACAGTCCTCACATTTCAAGACATATCTTTATTCTTGCCTTTATTTTCCCCTCCTCCCCTGAGTCTTTACAAGTTAGGAT
This sequence comes from Sminthopsis crassicaudata, assembly GCF_048593235.1. NCBI lineage: Eukaryota > Metazoa > Chordata > Mammalia > Dasyuromorphia > Dasyuridae > Sminthopsis > Sminthopsis crassicaudata. The sequence goes on along the minus strand of NC_133617.1, from coordinate 42,280,577 downwards.
GTCAAATCCCCATGGTTAGATTTTCCGTATAAAAGCTATGCTCATGATGATCTTTGCTAACTCCTTTTCAGGACTTAACCCTTAGCTATGAGTTACTCTCTCTTGCTTCATACTGTTTTGCCTTTGATGGCTACTTCCTCCTGGTTAATTGTGAGTTCCACTAGAGATTTTGTCTTTCTCCTTGTTTATTGTTTTAAAAAAAATCCTTTTTTGCTACCTCCTATATGCAATTCACATAATAAATAAGTAAAATTTTGTAACCTGTGATGGATATCTATGAAATAATTTCTTTATGTCATGAACTGAATCTCTATTATGCTATTTTTATATGATTTTTTTTACAATCTATTGCTTTCCTGAATCTATTCCTGGTACCCATTTTACCTCTTCACTGGTATGATCATACAATTCAATGAGTCAACCAGGAAACAGAAATCTTTGAATGAGCTCAGATCTCCTCAGAAATTTGGTTTCCTAGACTTCTACCTAACCCGATACTCCATTTAAGGTCAGAGAGAGTTTTATTTAATTTGAACTGACTAATTCAACTCACAACAATATCTCTTTCCTGATTTAATGTTTGTCATATGCCATTTAATCAGTTGCTTTCTCCAGAAGAGAACAAAATGATTTGCGAGTTCTCTGACCCTGAGAAGATCACTCAGAGATGGTGCTGGACTTAAAATCAGGAATACCTTGATTTGAAGTTTCCCTCAGATTTTTTTGGAGCTAGTATTATCCTAAGGTAAATTACTTTCTGAACCTCAATTTCCTAATTTGTAAAATGGATTGGATTGGACTTAATAGTTTCTAAGATATGTTCCAATGAACATATGATCTGAGTCAGCTTTCTTATCTGCAAAATGGGAGGATGTTAATTGTAATACTTACCTCATTCTGGTGTTGTAAGTCTCAAATGAAATAATATACAGAAAGTACCTTGAGATGTCATCTTGTTCCCATCAGAAATTACCTTCTCCAAAGTGCCAAATATAATGAAACTCACTGGTGGCTGAAATAGAAAGATTCTGTATATAGGAACTTAAGCACATTTGGTAAGCAGTTGAGAGAGCAATTTGGCAATCTGAAAGAGTCACAAAATTGTTTGAAGACTCTAGACCTGGAAGGGGTTTAGATGGAGGGAAAGGGTAACACCATCCACCTAGCCCATTTTTACTGATAAGAATACTAAACTTTAGAGAAATAAAGTGACTTTACCAGAGTCATACAGATGAGCCATTACTATTTTCATTGCATCACGCTTCTCAAAATCTAAGTAGCAGAGAGATGCAATAGTTTGGGAATTTTAGATTCAACACACTCCCACTGCATCTCTTTGTGCATTTGGACCCAACAACTCCATAGCTGAACTCTATCCATGCTTCCCATTCATCAGTTCTCAAATCTTTTATAATAATTGGAAACTTGGTTTTATGGATGTTATAAGTTACTGTTTGATATAATATTTCTAATGATAGAACTCTGATATGAAGTCTTAGGCTCAGTTGTCTCAACTACCATAGAAGCATGTAAGCAAAATAGACAGTTTATACTTTTTTACTGTTAATTCTGTTTCAGTGGGATGAAGCTTAAAACTTTTGATTAAGTGAGATCTTAATCTGCTTCAGGGACATTGAGTTAGTATCCAAATGTTAGATCCTCCCACTAGCTTGTGGGCCCAATGATAAAATGTACTCTATTTGAGCTTCACCCAAATCTAGTGCTGATAGTGGATCCCAAGAATTTTTTTTACCATATCTGGTTTGATTAGAAATGCTCTCTCCTACTTCTTGTATCAATTACCTGTCTTCAATTAAGTCCATTCTTCAGATATGTAATTTTGCCACCAGAACTCTATCTTTGAGCATGTTTCTTTCCTTACATGTCTCTCTACCCACCTCCCTACCCCCCACTGTCAGATTGGAAGAAGTTTCTTGCAAGAAGGAATAACTTCTGTTTGTTTATATTGCCATACAGTGTGTGCAAGCTTCTGTTTTGCCTGCTTATTATGTCACATAACAAAAAAGCTCACAATTTTATCATTTTCCTGAATACCAATTATCTAGAAATCCTGAATCCAGATATTTGTTTTAACCCAGGCTAGGAGACCAAATCAAGTACCCCTCAGGGGTTCATTATGATGGTCCAAAAGGTTCATCCTAAAAATTCTTTAATAACACCCTAAATAGCAAATAACTGTAGAGAATATTGTGAGTAGTATATTAAATTACCTCAGGGTTTATGACACTTTTTTCTGTCATTAAAAGGGATTCACGGAAGAAAAAAATTGGGAACTAGTTCAGCATCACATAGATAAGGATATTATTCTAAAAGGTAAGGAACCTATATGTAGGAAAATATTTTTATTGATTTTAATTGTAACAGTAAGATAGGTAAGAAGTAGATGGATGATGGATGGAAAGAGAGACAGAACAAGAGACTGAAAGAGACAGGGGGGAGAGAAAGAGAGGTGCACAGAAAGAGACAAAAACAGAGAGAGACTGACAGATAGAGGGAGAGAGAGAAAGAAGGAGAAAGATAGAGAGATATTGAGAGGGGGAGGGCATGAGGGAGAGAGAGAGCATTTTAGTATTTACTATATGTCAGGAACTGGGCTAAGTATTAGGAACACCAGTTTTAAAAATAAAAATAAAAAACCACCAATCCCTATACTTGAGGAAGTTAAACTTACAGGAGAATAATGCAAAAATGGGAAACTTCAGGAATGATTCCTCTAATGATGTCTTCTTATACATGACCACCATCCACTCCCTTTTTGAATCATCTATACTGGCTTAATTGCTATTCCTCTCTCAAAATACATCATCTCCCACTTCTCTGCCTTTTTGCTGAATATCCCTTATTGTCTAAAATATTCTCCACTTCCTGGCTAGAAACTGGAAGTTGAATGGATGTCCATCAATTGGAGAATGGTTGGGTAAATTGTGGTATATGAAGGTTATGGAATATTATTGTTCTGTAAGAAATGACCAGCAGGAGGAATACAGAGAGGCCTGGAGAGACTTACATCAACTGATGCTGAGTGAAATGAGCAGAACCAGAAGATCACTATACACTTCAATACTGTATGAGGATGTATTCTGATGGAAGTGGATACCTTCAACATAAAGAAGATCCAACTCACTTCCAGTTGATCAATGATGGACAGAAACAACTACACCCAGAGAAGGAACACTGGGAAGTGAATGTAAATTGTTAGCACTACTGTCTATCTACCCAGGTTACTTATACCTTCGGAATCTAATACTTAATGTGCAACAAGAAAATGGGATTTACACACATATATTGTATCTAGGTTATACTGTAATACATGTAAAATGTATGGGATTGCCTGTCTTCGGGGGGAGGGAATAGAGGGACGGGGGAGATAATTTGGAAAAATGAATACAAGGGATAATATTATTTTTAAAAAATTGCTCATGCATATATACTGTGGAAAAAAATTCTAAATAAAAAATAAATTAAATAAAATATTCTCCACTTCCAACCTCTACTAGTTCCTAAAAATTCAGTTCAGATTCTACCTTCTACAGGTCTTTTCCCAGCTACCCCCAGTTCTACTGCCTTCCTTTTGTAGTTATCATTTGCCTACTGTGTATATTTTGCATATAGATAGTTATTTATGTGTTGTTTCCTTCATTAGAATATAATTAGCTACAGAGCAGGACAGTTTTTACATTTTTTATTTTCCCTAAAATTCACAAACTTCATGATTGGCAAATGTTGCTATTTAGTTGTTTATAAGTTTTGTTGGATATAATCTTCGTGACCCCATTTGAGGTTTTCTTGGCAGAGATACTGGATGGTTTGCCATTTCCTTTCCAGCTTATATTACAGATGAGAAAACTGAAGCAAACAGGAGTAAGTGACTAGCCCAGGGTCAGACAACTGGTAGATGTCTGAAGCCAGATTAGAATTCACAGAAATTAATTTTCCTGAAACCAGGTCTAGCATTATCATGGCAAGGAGTAAATGCTTAATAAATACTTGTTGAATAATAATAATAATTAAAAAAACAATAGCAATGTTAGTGAACATTAAGGTTGGTAAAGGGTACACAAATATTCTCTCCTGAGAGGTATATATCATTATTACTCTCATTTTATAAAGAAACTGAGTCAGACTTTGATTAATTGACTTGCTAGTAAAGATCTGGGAACTATATTTGAACTGAAGTCAGGTTCTCTTGACTCCAAGACCAGTGCTTTTTCAATCAAATGATTGTACAATTCAATTTGAATTTTCAATTCAAACAATGACAATTGTGAAGAGCCAGAGAGTTTGGAAGGACTTTAATTAATTGATAGAAGGTGAGGAGAACCTAAAAGCTAAGAATACCTTAACCTGAGGCAATGAGGTTTTCCCATAATATATAGAGTTCTGGGCTTAGAGTCAGCAAGTCTCATCTTTCTGAATTTAAATCTGGTCTCAGACTCTTATTAGCTGTGTGATTCTGGGCAAGTCACTTAACCCTGTTTGCCCCAGTTTTCCCATTTGTAAAATGAATTGGTGGAGGAAATGGCAAATCACTCCAGCATCTTTGCCAAGAAAACCTCAAAGGAAGAGTTGGACATGACTGAAAAATGTCTAAATAACAAAGATCATATTTTAAAATGAAACAAACCTTGTAAATATAGAGATGTGTAAGGAAGATAGATAGATAGATAGATAGATAGATAGATAGATAGATAGATAGATAATAGATCATTCTTGCAACTGAATCATTGGATCATAGACATAGAAATGGAAGAGACAGCAGAGTTCATCCTGTTTTCCTAATAGTGAGATATTTTTGCCTCTTAAAATAGTCCTCTCTTTTCCAATCACATATTTGTGTGATACTAGACTTTCTTCATATGCTTCAAACTAAAACAACCCATCACAATAAAGTAAATTCAAAGGCTGGCCAAAGACTCCAGCTATCTTCCAGTAATCCAAATATTAAAAAGATTTAAAGAAAAAAGTAGTAAAACAATGCTTCTTTTCTAAATATTTAAATATATAAATATTTTGTAAAAATATTATATTAACATGCATTGGGTTTATTATTTTTAAATAAATTAATATTTAAATGGATCCACTTTAATTTCTAATATGTTCAATATCAATTGCAGTTAAAGATTGCAAAGAGTTTTTGTTTATATAGGTTATACATAAACAAAAACTCTTTGCAATCTTTAATAATTTTAAGGTTGAGAATTGTTTTTTGCCCTCTATCAATGCTAGTCTTAATCTTCTATAAAATTTATAGTCAAGGAATTACCTAGGGGTTAAGTGCCTTTTCCAGGGTCATACAACCAGTGTGAACCCAATTTTCCTGGTATGAAGCCCAGCTTTCTATTGTGCCACAATATTTCCTAACACAAATAATGATGAGTGGCATTTGCTTAATGCTTTTAAATTTTGCAATTTTTTCCTGACACTATTTTATTTGAGTGTTGCAAGAGTCTGGTGAGATAAACTGTGTAGGTTTTATTAATCCAATTTTCCAATCCAATCAAAAAGCATTTATTAATCACTCTACTATTTTCTAGGCACAGTGTCATAATTAAAAAAAAAAATACATCATTCTTTCTTGCCCTCAAAAAGCTTATATTCCAATAGGGCTGACAGAGTCAAAAGACTATGTACATACAAATTATGTACAAGATAAATGTAAGTTAATAAAAGAAGTTCTTATATTAAGAGCTTATTTAGATATTTCTATTATATTTTATTTATGCATTTCTGCCTATGGAGATGCTGCAATGTATGATTTTAAATTTGAAAATCCAGACTTTTCATATACCTATTTTATTCTTTCCTAATTAGGTTTATTTTGTTCTATATACTCCCAGAGCTGCAGAATGATAGATTTTGGTTTGATGGAAAAGAAAAGCTCTCCTTAAAGAGAGGTAACAAATTTAAAATTCAGACAAGACTTTTCAGACATAGTTAATGGGGAAATTTGTTTTTATCAGATTATGCAGCTCTGTGTAGAAAGTTTTATTTTTCAGGCTTTTTTTCCCCTCAATGGGTAGATAGTGGGAGCAATACCTTAAGTTTTTAATTATACTTTTATCATTTATTATGTCTATATTTGTTATATATTTATCTTGTTTTACATTTATTATATATTACATGTTCATTATTTTATTATAAGCTCAATTGGAAAAACAGAAATGATAAACAATAAACTTAAAAACCTCCCAACAACTAGACCTGACCAAGGATGGGCTAGACTTCTTCAGGAGGCAGGAACTTCTCATTTATTGGAGCAATGGCTTGATTATGTTCTGGAGCCAAAATGACTCTTTATCAGACCCAGATTAGATTAGAGAGGATCTGAAGTTCCTTCCAGTTCTGGGGATATGTGAGAATGGAATTTTGGATCTCTAAACCAAGTTATCTCTAAAGTTACTTCTGTCTTCTGTCTTTTTTGTATCTTTAATATGTGTGTGGGAGACTTTTGTTCAAAAGGAGTTTGTATAACTGCATTAAGAAAGCTTTTAAGACTAATTCAAAAGCTTTTATGAAATCAATAAACAATAGTCCTGGTAGCATTTTACCTTTTCAATATCTCCCAGCTGGCTGCAGATTTGAAAGATATGATCTGCTGTAGAAAGACCTATTTAATAGCCTGTACGTTCCCTTCTCCTCTTTTTATGAATGGTGTGTTCAAATGCATGCTTTGACTATTCTTACAGAGATGAAAAAGTCACTATATGAATTGTCAATTGTTGATATCTTGTCTGTTATCTTTTTATGGGAGAAAGGGATAAGTAAAAACATCATCCATGCTGTTTTCAATTCCTTTTAAAACTTCCCTGCTTTGAACTATTCTATCCCTTAATGCTTATAAAATCATACCACTTCCAACATACATATTTTTAATATATTTAATTGGTCGGGTCCAGGCACTAATCCCAGTTTTATCTTCCCATAGACCATAACTCCATTTAATCATATAGAAGGTAATGAAATGCTGGGATCCAAATAGGATGATAGTATTATTGTCATTGCAAAGGAAAATAGTTAAGGATAGAAATTTCAGTCTGTTCCAACTTGAGATTGTTTGTTGACCTTCTAATAGTTTAATCTACAAATATCTCACAATAATCTGATCTGGTTTGGTTTTATACTATTTTCTTTAGGCTTATTTTCCTGTCCAATGGTATATAATTGTTTTGTAAAGCTAATGGTCTAAACCAGCTTTTGGATGCCATGTTTCTCTACTTGGCAAAGAGATTGTCAAACAATTAAGGTGGTTTCTAGGCTTTTCTAGCTTCCTCATTAAGCTGTTAGTTTTACCTTGACCATGTTTCTCCAAGGAATAGAAACATAGTCAATGTTTTTATTTTTATCTATTTTCCATTCTTCACATTCAATGGCTTATGTAAATCAATAGGTCAGATCTGTTATCATTGCAAATAGTATCTCCTCAACTTTGTCTTTGATCTTAATTTAATGTTAATTTTGAATATTGTTTTAATCAGGTAAAGATGTGATTGCAGAGACAATGAATCTAAAATTATTCCTTATGCAAATAACTGGTCACTTCTTATCAATCCATCATTTAATAAGCACTTATCAAAAGTCTTCTGTGTGCTAAATCCTGTGCTAGGTACTGAGGCTAAAAGAAAAAACAAAAGGGATACAAGGTTCCCAGGGACATAGGTGAAGAGCTGGTACAAAGGCACAGCATTGAGTCATAAAGTATTACCCAGGGGGAAGAGCAAATAGATCAATTTGATTGAAATGTAGAGTGAGAAAGGAGATAGGTTGGGAGTCAGATTCAGACAATCTTTAAGTGCTAGAATAGTTTATTTTTTTGAAATCTATAATAAGGAGTCTTTCACATTCTTGAGTGAGAGAACAACATGGTCAAACCTGTGATTTAGGATTATCAACCTAGCAACTCTAGAATGGATTGCAAAAGAGAAAGACTTGATTTAGGGAGACTAGTTGGGACTCTATTGGAATACTCCAGATGAAAAGTGATTATGATTTAAACTAGGATAATAATTGCATAAAAAGTATATTTCCCCTCATATTGATCCTAAATATGTATTTCTACAACTCTCACTCATTGCTCCTCCTTTTATCCTCTAGGGACAAGTATAACAAATCTGTTCCATATGACAACCCTTCCAATATATGAAAACAGTTATCAGTTCCACATTTCCAATTGCCTTGCCAGCTTTCTCCAAGTTACACATCCTCAAGTCCTTCAAATGATCCCTCCATTATAATACAATCTCCAGTTCTTTCATCATCTGGGTAATAATGTTAATAATAATTATCACTTATTAGTATTTTAAGGTTTGCAAAGTACTTTAAAAATATCTCATTTGTTCTTCACGATAAGCCTTGAAGGTAAATTACATTATTATCTCCATTTTACAAATAAAGAAATTGAGACAGAAGAGATTAAATTACTTTCCTAAAGCCACACAGCTAGGAAATATCTGATCCCAGATTTGAACTCAACTATTCCTAACTCCAGTGCACTTTTTGCAGTGTCCTTTGTAAAATGTGGTAACCAGATCTGTACTCCACATGGCAGAGTATGGGAGGACTTTTACTTTGTCCTTGATGCTATGCTTCCCTTAATGCAGTTAATTTTCTTAATGCATGCAATATAAATGTCTACTTATTAAATTTCATTGTATTTGATCCAGCCAACTGTTCTAGATTGCCAAGATCTTCTTGTCATCCAATATGGCAGCTATCCCTTCCAGTTCTGTGTTATCTACAAAGCTGACCAATTTGGCCACTATGCTTTCATCCGAATATTAGCAAATTTTTTAACAGCACAGAAACAAGGATGGATCCCTTAGGGGGCACTTTATTAAACACCTCCTTCTAAAGGAGCATCCAACCATCAGTGATTCACTACATTGAGTTTCTAAGCTAGTTCCAAATTCACTTTAATTCTAATGCCATCTGGGGGCAGCAAGGCATTGCAATGGTTGAAAACCAGATCTGGAGTCAAAAAGACTCATCTTTCTAAATTCAAATTCAGCCTCAGATGCTTCCTAGCTATGTAACCCTGAGCAAGTCACTTAACCCTGTTTGCCTAAATTTCCTCATCTATAAAATGAGCTGGAGAAGGAAATGGTAAATCACTCCAATATCTTTGCAAAGAAAACCCTAAGTGGGATCAGGGAGAGTGAGATATGATTTAAAAATTACTAAACAACAACCAATATCATCAAACTCATTTTTCATAAGGATAGCATTTTCAAATCTCATTTATTCCTATAAAATAGACAAGCAAAGTAATATGATTTTCATTTAACTGGGGTTCAGAATAATCAAATGATTAATTCAAAATCCTTTAAGTGATACAGTCTGGACTTCAACCTAAATCTATTAGATCCCCAAAAGTAAAATGGACTTTCTCAAAAAGTAGTGGGTTCCCCATCACTGGAAGTTTTCAAACAGGCTGAGACAAATAAAGAAATAATGAAAAAAAAACTTTCAAATTATATTTATGGACAAGCAAGAAAGTTATGGTCTGATCTTGGACTAATAACTTCTCTCCTCTGGTCTTAGGTTTCCCTGTCTTGACAGTGAGAGTAAAACAAAGGGTTGCCAAGTTTTCATTGAAATCTCTGCTTCTTAGAAACTGAAATTTGGAGGATGACAGTTGACAAAGATTTAACAATAGCTTTCAAGCTATGTTTATGGACAAGCAAAAAGGTTGTGGGCTAAGAATTAATACGATTAAGAGGATTTGGACCTTGTTGAATAACAAGACAAAAAGGATAATCATTGAAAGCCTGTTGTCATCTTGGAGGGATGTCTGTAATAAATACTCCAGAGACCCATGAATTTGAGTGGGATTAAAAAAAAGTCTCCTCCATAATACTGGAAATTCTTTGAGGGGATTTTTTATCTCTACATTCCCAATACCCAAAACTAGATAGTGAAAACATAGGTTAATTTTTTTTTTACTTGAATCTATTATCTTTGACTGTAAGCTCCATGGGGACAGCTTTGAAACTACTAAAGATTTTTCAGGGGGGAGAGATGCACCCATTAGAGTTCCTTTGACTGGGCCACTATGAATCTAATATTCATTTCTGGTCTCTCTCTTTATCAATAGATAAATAGAAAATAGGAAAAAAATGTTTTGTTTTATTTTTTTTCTTATTAATAACCAAGCAATAAAGGTTGTGAAGTCTCAGAAAATTGTAGAAAGATTCCGTTCAGGATTAAGTTCAGACAAATTCAATCCTCTCCTTGGCCTCTAGAAAATCATCCCTTCAATCCCCAGGACCAATATTGCTAATCAGAACCCCAGAGTGACAGCTGTAGGGTGACAGATTGTGTGGAAAGCTGTCCCTGCTTGCTGCTGTCTTAGATTTATCACATATGGGTGCACACACACACACACACACACACACACACACACACACACACATACACACACCCCAATCTGGACACTGCTGATTTCAGAAGGAAATTGGAAATTGACTCTAGGAGATGAAGGAGATGAAAATCAAAGAAACTAATATGATCTCTTGCAAAGACATTGTCAGAAACCTTTTCTTTTCATTTTGATCCTGCCCCTAAATTTACTGTATAATCTCAAGCATGTGACTTTTTTCTCTGCTTCCAGTTCTGTAAAATGAAGAGGATATTTGGGACAAGGGGCTCTGCTTCCAGATGGAGCTGTGGCTAAAGTGCCAAGTTTGGAGTCAGGAAGATTTGATTTCAATTTTGTAACCTTGGCCATCATTCAACCTGTAAATGCTCTGAGAAATTTTGATTTATCTACTATACTGAAGGCAAAAGAAAAAGACAGCAGAGAATGAGATGGACAGATGATTTCATGGAAACAATGACCATGAGCTTGGACCAGACTTTGGAAGATAGAGCATAGAAGGGCCTGACCAGCAATGGTCAATGAGGTCTTCAAGAGTCAGACATGGCAGAACAATAATAGTTCGTTGAAGGTTGAAAAGTGCTTTACAAAACATTTTCTTATTTGGTCCTCCCAATAGCCCTCAAGGCTAGGTACTATCATGACCCATTTTGCAGTTGAAGACAGGTTCAGAGAGACTACATAACAACCTGGGTCACTAAGTAAATTGCCAGAGACAGGTTTTGGACTTAGAGGTTTCTGATCTCCCAACCCAAAGTTTTATCAACTAGCTCTTAGTGAGTCATTTGAAAGATGTGATTTGCATTGGGAGGAGTTTCCACACCTGGAATCCCCTACCTGAATTTTTTTTTCAACATGTAGTTCTAGAAACTGGATTAAATGGCTAACCTTCTGGGAGACAGATCTTGAGAGGATTAAAATGACTCTTTTAATCAAACTAAAATATGTAACTTTGTACTTTGGGGCCCTTGCTGGAGTGAGCAAAATGGGCTAGTTCTCTGGTCTCTTCTCTTCCCTTCATCATCCATCATCCTGCTGGGGCACCTATGGGAAAAAGACCATTTTCCCCCAGCATAGCTGATATGGAAAAGTTTTTTTTTTTAATTGGAAAAAGGGGGGAAAATCACTCAATATGAAATTGTTATTTACCAAATCAGTCAGCCCCATGAGGGAAGCGGCAGGTGGTATTACTGAGAGTGGTGAAGGGAAAAATAAGACTTTCATTTTCTTAATGAAGCTATAATTTACTCTTCTTTCCTAATTTTACTGATTTCTTTTAAATACCCATGAGGTCAGCTGAATCATTTCTTTTCTTTTCTTTTTCTTGAGAATTTAAGTTCTCCAGAGGGTAGAGTTATAAACCTGATCAACCTACATTCAGATCCTGCCTCCAGCAAAACAATAGCTGATGTTTATATAGCACCTACTATGTGCCTTACAATTATTATGTCATTTGAAAAAATAAGCAAATCTCTGGCTTTCTAGGGCATGACAAAGAAATTAGATATTGATAGTAAAATCTCCAAGAACCCAAGTTTGCCTCCTGGCCGTGATGAAGCACTAAGGCCTTAATCTCAAAATGACCATTCATGCCCCTGAATACACTCATCCTTCCAAATTAAAAAGAAAAATCCTTTCCAGAAATGAGTCACCTATAAATAAGCAATTTAATTAATCCCTGAGTTTAACAGGATTTCTAAGGTAGCTTGCTGACTTTTCCATGGCTGTGAATTTTGTTTTCCCAGTGTAAGTCACTAGAGAGACCGTCATTCTTATTCCTGACTTGAACTAGGTAGTCTTTCTGAAAAGAGGACAGACTACTCACTGATTAGCTTTAAAGGGTGAAAAAAGCCAGAAATAAATTATCCTTTGGGCTTGCAGTTGAAAACAGATAAATAGTCAAAGGCAGAGGAGAAAAATGATACCTCAATCAGCATGTTAGAACCACAACTAAGAAGGCTCACTTGAGGCTTTTCACCAGGGTATGGAAGTATTCAGAGTGCTGACAGCACTTCTAGTAATTTGATGGCTTCAAAATAGCTGAGCTTAGCATATGATCAACAAGAAACAACAGTTAAAAAACAAAACTCTCATATGGAATGCTTGCTCTCCCTCAATAAGCTTAGATGAGCTCCACCTTGGAAACCCAAAGGTGGCTTGTTGAATAGTGATTTGCTGGCATTCTGGCATTTTTGTATCCTAATGGTATCCCCAGAACATCAAGTAATCTCTTTGAATTTTCATTTAAGGGCGCTTATTTTACTTCTAATATGGAAAAGGAACTCATTATGGCTTTGGTTTTTATGCCTGAGGGATCTGTATACATACATGCTCCTCGGTCATATCATTGTTTTTGTTGTTGTTGCTGCTGCTGTTCATCATTCCTTCTTGAAGAGAAACAATGACTTCATGAGGGTAATGTCTTGATTTGTAAGTGAATTATATTTAAGTGAAGCAGAGTGTGCCCAGTCTAATTAGAATTAATCTGAGAAGGGAATAACCTCAGAATTTCTGGCCAGAACAGAAACAGTTGTATTTGCACTCATTCTGAGCCATCAAATTCCACAAAATGAGTGCATGAGCTCTGAACTGGGATCTATACTGGACAATCAGGAAAAAACAGAGTTTTGGGGGCTTAAAGGCATGGTCATGTAGCTCCATTTATATCACAAATGGCTTTTTCACAGTCTCTTTTTTCCAAACTATATTTCAAGAGAGCATAAATGAAATCACATGAGACAAAAGTATTAATTGTCCCAGTTTTTAAAAAATAATGTTAGAATAAATAGAGAAGGAAAAAATCTAGTCCCCAAATCTCCTGATACTTTGGAAAGCATATACAACCAAAATTTATATTCCTTTGGAAAGAGTAGGGATATGACTTCTCAAGTGAACAGAGGGTGAGATGGGGGGAGGAAGGAGGCGGAAAAGGAGGAAGGGTAGCCTGCATTATAGATGTCATTAGATAAGAACTCTCTAGAAGGAAAGAATGACAGGTATCTTCACATTATGTCCTCTGCCCTCCATAGAATGAATATATATCCCTAGTCCAAAGATAAATGGAATAGGGAATTACATTCCACTTGGGATAAAGGGAGCTTGGTACAAATGACATCATTGGAACAGTAGAAAAGTAGGGCACAGAGATGAGCTGAACTAGAATCTCTATAGTGCTTTAAGGTTTGCAAAGCACTTTACAAATATGATTTCATTTTATTTTTTACAACAAACAATCCTGAAAGGTAGCCACTATTATTATGCCCATTATACAGTTAAAGAAACTGAATCAGACAGAGGTTAAAAGACTTGACCAAGGTCATATAACTGGCAAGTGTCTGAGGCAGGATGTGAATTTGAGTCTTCCTGACTCTATGTCAAGCACTCTATCTATAGTACAAATATTTGAAGACAATGTTCATGTCTTCTCTCTACCCATCATTTCCTCTCCATTCCAATGATTCTGAACCACTGCCATCATGGTTCCCCCCACTGCCCATTTCCGTGTTCAAAATGAGTTCCCATGAAAATATCCTACTAAAGATTTACCCACCTAACCATTATGCCGATCCTTAAATAACAAACTTGCTTTCATCTTAGACCTATTTCTTCCCTTCTCTTTCCATTTTCTTGCAGATCCCTTAAGACATGGCTCCCTTTTGATGACAGACTTTGGGAGTTTTTCTCATCACTGGTTCCACTTTCATACATTTTCCCAAATCACTGCTAAAATACTCTTTGTTCCTTATTTCCTATTCAACACTCTCCCTGCATTGTTGATGGAGTTGTGAAATGATCCAATCATATTGGAGAATAATTTCGAACTATGTTCAATGAACTCCCAAAATGTGCATATTCTTTGACCCAGCAGTGTCTCTATTGGGTCTGTAACTCAAGGAAATGATAAAGGAGGGAAAAGGACCCATGTGTGCAAAAATGTGTATAGCAGCTCTTTTTGTAGTGACAAAGAACTGGAAAATGAGTAGATGTCCATCAATTAGGGAATGGTCAAATAAGTTATGGTATACGTAATGGAATATTATTGTCCTATAATAAATGGTAAGCAAGTTGATTTTAAAAATGCCTGGAAAGTTACATGAACTGATGTTGAGTGAAATAAGCAGAACTCAGGAATAAATATATTGAACATAGTAACAAAAAGAATGTGCCACGATCAACTATGAAAAACTTGGTTCTTATTAATGGTTCAGTGATCCAAGGCAATCCCAATAGACTTTAGTTAGAAAATGTCATCTGCATCCAGAAAGAGAATAATGGAGATTGAATGTAAATCAACACACACTATGTTCACTTTTTTTCTCTGTTTTATTTTTCTTCTGTCATAGGTTTCCCCTTTTGTTTTGATTTTCTCTCCCATCATGATTCATAAAGAAATGTGTATTTAAAAAGCTATTACACATGTTAAAATAAAATAAACTATATATATGGGGAAAAATTAACACCAGAAATGAATGAAGGGAATATAAGCAAGGGAATGCTCTAGACTGCTTGTAATGGTACCAGAAAAACAATTGTTTAATTAACAATCGCTACACATCATCATTTGCTTTTCAATTTTGTTGGTTGTTTAGAATCCAGACTTAATAAAGTATTGGAGAAAATGTCAGTGATGCAGGATTTTTACAAACTCAAGACTCTCCCTCCACCACTAGTAACTTTTCTTTTCTGATTCCTTTAATCCATATTTATCATCCAATCAAGATTCAGTAGCTGTTTTACTGTTATACTATTTTCTAGAACAGTCTTCTTTTCTCAGTGAAGTCAGTGACTTATTCACAGTTTCTCTTTCTTCTCCAAATCAACTGTTCATATTAGGGAACTTCAACATATACATTGATATGCCATCAAAGACTATTTCTCCATCTTTTCATTTCTCATTACCTATTCAGTTAACTATAGAGATGATCAGAGTCTTGATTTTTACCACTACTTACAAATGTTCCATACAATGTTCATAAAATTATGGATCTTCCTTAATTGGATCAAAATCTGCTGTCATTCCACCTTTATGTCTGCCTTAAAATCCCTAACTTTTTTTCATCCTGTCAGTGACTTCAATCCCTTCACCCATAGTTTCTTTCTTGACCAATGCTTATCCACTTCCCTTCCCCAACTTGACCATATAATGAACCACTTCAACTTTACACTGTCCTTTTCTCTAGTGTCTTCACCACTCTCCACATCACAGATCTTGCCCTGCTAAGCTCAAATCTTGGACTAATAGCACCATTTGATGCTTTTGCTCCAACTCTACTGAACAATAGTGGAAAAAAAAACATGAAACCATGCTAACTGGATCATTACAAATTTCTACTCCAAATTTCTACCTGGAAGCTATCCCCCATATCTGGGATTCTCCTTTCTTCACCTTCTCTTGGCTTCCCTGGAGCAAAGACTCTACTTTTTACAAAAAATATTTCCTGGTCCCCCTTAATACCAGGACTTTCTGTTAATCATCTACTTATCCTATGAATATCTTGTTTGTCATACTTGTTTGATGTCATTGAACTGTGACCTCCTTGAGAGTATTAACTTTTTTGTTTTGTTTTATCCCATCACTGAGCTCATTGTCAGGAACATAGTAGGCATTTAATAAATGCTAGTTGCCTTCACTTCTCACTGAACATTTCAGAGTTACACATTTTGAGAAAGGACACCAAGAAAGGGAAAATGACTATGATGGGGTAGGACTTTAGGTATATATCATATACAGCTCAGGCAAAGAAACTAGAAATAAATTACCCTAGAAAAGAGAAAGTTAAGGTACATGAACTTCCACATAAAAGCTTCTCTGATGTCCTCCAGTTGTTAGTGTTCTCCTGTCTACCACCTCCTGTAAAATGCTATTCTCCCATGTGGATCTGTGATTTTGTCCAAGTATCCCATTCCCTATATAGATGCAGAACAGTACTTGCTTCTCAATTTATGATTTTAGAGAATTGTCTGGGAGTGCAAAGATTCTTCTCCCAAATCTCAGTGTCTGTATATGTGAAAGGTAGGACTAACTAAAAAGCCAGAGCTCGCTCCACCAAACCACAGCTGCCTCTCTCAAGGAGGGTGTCCTTGCTACAGAAACATGTCTGCATCTACATTTTTATATAAGTATATATATAATTGCATGTATATTTAAAGATATGTAGATTTTACAGATTATACATTGCAAATATACATATGTATAACAAGAGACAAAATTGCATAAATGTGCATATGCATGACATATGTATGTTTTATATATAGATAGATATATATATATTATATATAGCTATAGATGCTATATTGTGCTTATGTATATGTATATGCAGATACAAAAAAGCAAACATACATAGATGCAGAGATATAAAAAATTAGAGGCAATGAGACAGATAGATGAGTAAGAGATAGAGATATTGATGATATAGATATAGATGATATAAAAATAATTACATTTATAGGTATGGATATAGATGCAGATGATATAGATAATAGAGTGAAAGCAAGAGAAATAGAGAAAAGAAAGAGGAAGGGAGGAAGAATGAAGGGAAAGGAAGGGAATAAACAGGTGGGGGGGAGAAAGACCGACAGAGATCCTGAATATGTTTTGGTAACTTTCTCAGTTTTGGGTTCTCTAAAATCATAGGATCTCAGTTTTGTCTTTGTAACATCCACACTTACAATAGTATTATCTACATTAATTTATTCTGGTTGATTGGCAGTGAGAGTGGCCTTCAAATAACTCAGCTGAAGGGCTGCCCCACAAATGAGGGATTATACTTGTTCTGTTTGAGGGCAAAGGACAAAGCTTAACAATGGATGAAGTCTTCAGAAATACAGATTTATACTTGATTTAACGACACGTCTGGTTGACCATTTGTTGGACCTGCAGTAGAATGGCCTCTTGTTCAGATCTGGATTGAATTAGCTAGCCGTTGAGGTCTCTTCCAATTATATGATTCTGGGTGGGAAGCAATAAAAGTAAGATGTGAGACTCTCAAGGTCTCAAAAACACACTCGCACCCAGCCACATGACCAAAAGTCAATTAACAGCATCACTTGTTATGAGCTTAGAAGTTTATCAGTTTTGACTTTCATTTTCCTACTTCAGGTACTCTTTAGTGGTGAATGAAGCAATTCCACACCCATATTTTTCATCAAGTATCCATTCCGCAGAAAGTAGGGTGTCCATTCCCTCCATTGTTTGTCTGATATAGATAAATTAATAAGAGTTGATATAGGTATCTCCATCCAGCTGGGAAATGATAGCTTTCCTAAATTAATGGTTGATAGAAAGGGTTCAATCTGCTTTGAAGGTTTCCTGGATGAGTGAAATTTATTTTTTTTCTTTGCTCCATCTCCAGGACTAGGTTTAGAAAATCTCTATGTGCTTTAAATTGTTTTCTGTGCAATGATTTTTACCCAATAATTAAAGGATTCAGTGGACCAGTAACTTTGTTAAGCTAGTTGCTGGATAATGTCCTGACAGCCCTTCTGCTTACTATATGGGGCCAGAAGTACCTCCAAGAAGTGCCTGGGAATTCAAAAACTCACCCTGAACCCCTTTCTTCTCTTCAAGATCACAGTGACTTAATAGGAAATGGAATTGTCTTTGAATCATCCTTTGGCCAGTGGTTCTGATGGTTTATACTGCCATGTCTTTTACTATTGGCAGATTGAAATAATACCCTGGAAAAGATGTTTCTGTAGGGTAATGGAACTTGGGTTCAAACCCCAATTTTGATATATGTGTGACTCTGGACAAGCCTAATAATGATAATAATAATAATAGCAATTCTAATAATAGGTATAAACTTACATTTATACAAGCATTTTGAGAGAGGAGAGGCAGAAAGAGAGCTATTCTCAGCAAACTTGATTGCAAGTCTTTCTGACACAAAACTGATTTTTGTGATTCTAAGCAAGTAACTTAAACTCTCAGTACCAGACTACTATTCCCTAGGACATTATATTGCAGAGAATATATGGTCTGTTTTGATAGAAGGATTTTCCTTACTGAGATATACTGATGAAATTACAAACCTAGTGAAAATAACAACATATGTAAGATATTGAAGCAGAAAGGAATCTTGGAGATAACTGAACCCAGCCTCCTCATTTTACAGAGAAGAAAACTGAAACTGAGATGCAAAAAGTGATTTCCTCCGGTTATCCAGTCATTAGATGGCAGAGTTGAGAATTTATGCTAGTTCCTTTGACCTTAAGCCTTGGGCTCTCTTTATTCTCCTCTATTGCCTTTCTTCTGCTCTGATTTGTTATATAAATTTTGAGAACACATGTTCCTTAGGAAAGAAAGATTTTGTACCTCATTATTGTTTTTGTTGTTTGTCTTTCATTCTCAAAGAATATTGTAAACATCAAGGAGGTGATGCTGTGACATTCAAGTGAGTTGGATTTAAGTGAGGGAGGGCTGGGCAAGGTCACCTGCCTCACTTTCCTCTCCAGAGCCATTTAGCTCTAGTGGCCAGATAGAGATCAGGATGACTGGAAATGGCCTAGGATGAAATAGGAGACTTTGGTCATTTTAAGCTAAGGTGTTCAATGGCTCTCAGTCTCATTGAAGCTGAACCCATTTAGTGATTAAGGCTATATACATGACTGAGGCAAAGAATCACCTCTTAACCTAGATCAAAAAAAAAAATCTATATAAATAAATGAATGAATCTGGGAGGGGAAGACCCTGGGGGTTTCTGGCCAAAGCAGAAATGACTGCTATTTAAATTCAATCTGAGTCAATCAGGACCTGAAACAATAAGTTATAGTAACTTTAGATTTTCCTTAAATCCATGGCCAAATTATTAGACATAGTTCTCCAATACATACATTTTCATGTCAACAAGCCATATCTTAAAAATGTCCTGAGTCAAACCAAGTCAAAAAGAATTGATTACTATATATTAAGTACTATACTAAACTCTGGGGATACAAAAAAAGCTCAAAAAAAAAATTCCTTGCCCTCAAGAAGCTTACAATCTAATGGAAACAGTGATGTTCAAACAAGATAACTGTAGGATAAATTGGAGGTAATCACAGAGTTAAGAAGAATTAAGAAGATCCTCCTTACAAAAGGTGGGCTTTTAGGAATGATTTTGTTATGTTCTGTTGTCTCTAAATCGTGAGTGTTCTCTGGGAGCAGGATTTCTTGGGGAGGTTCTGGAGGCAGCCTTCCTTTCAGTTTTCTATTGTGTCCTTCAAAGTCTTGACTCTTTTCCTGGGGCCCAGTTAGCTTTAGTGTCTAGCTCCCTCTGAATCCAAAGCCTCCAGCCAGCACAAAGGTAGACATGGGAATGAAATATTGACTCTGCCTCCAAGAGTGTGGGATTGTGGGTTTCCCAGAATTTAATCCTAGTTATGAATCTCCTGGAAGTCCATGAGCAGGCTTTTCCTTTAGATTTGTGAATCTCCTGGACTTGTGAATCCACTGAATCCTGGCTCTGAATCTCCTCAAACTTCCCTGAAGTTCTCCACTCCCGACTCTATAACTGACTCTCCTCACTGAATCCTGGCTCCTTTTATCCTCCCAGAGAATGGGCTTGTGGGTACTCCTTACAGAACCAATGAGCAAACTCCTTTAAAGGTATAAACTCCTTTAAAGGTTTGAACTCCTTTAAAAGTGTGAACTCTGAACCAGAGAATTATTAAGTGCCAGACAACTGACTTAGCACCTATTAATAATCCTAACAGATTTGAAGAGAGTCAGGGAAGCAAGAGGTGAGAGATGAGGAGGGAGAGAATGCCTGAAATTCTCTCCCAGGCATGAGGAACAGTATCCAAAAATACTCAAGGTTAAGAAATGGGATGTTTTGTGTGAGGGACAGCAAGGATGTCAGTGTTACTGCATTGCAGAGGGCATGGACATTGAAGAATACTGGATAGGGAGGAAGGAACCATGTTATTTAAAGGCAAATAGAGGATTTTATCCTGAGTCTGAAAAATATGTAATATTTAGTTGGGGGAGAAGAAGAGGAATAACCACTGATTAGCAGGTGTTTTTTTTTTTATTTTGATCCTCCTGTATGGATGGGAAAGCCTTTTCTTACAAGTTAAGTAAAAGAAAAAAAACTCAACCAATTAATTAAATTTCATTATATATATATATATATATATATATATATATATATATATATATATATATATATATATATATATATATATAAAGTATATGTAAGCTATGAGCTGCTAGGTGGTGTAGTAGATAGAGCACTGGAGTGAGGAAGACATCTCATGAATTCAAATCTTGGCTCATTTACTAACTGCAACTCTGTATGGTCACTTTACCGTGTCTGCCTCAATTTCCTCATCTGTAATATGATCTAGAGAAAGACATGACAAACCACCCCAGTATCTCTATCAAGCAGACTCCAAAAGAAGTTAGGAAGCGTCAGATTTGGCTGAAATGAGTTAACAACAATGACATATAAAAGATTTAGGAATATGGCAACACTTGTTATAGTTAGTAATGGGAAGGAGTGAAAGGTGTGCAAACTGCATGAGTGTGTCACAGGAAGCTAATGAGGAACCTACCAGCCAATGTCTAAAGACGGTCTGTGTTTTTGTAGAGAGTCACAGTTATAGACTTTCTAGCTTTTAATTTCATTTTATATACATTCATCCATTTTTAAGTTCTAATTATACAATAGAGAAGTCTCCTGGCTTTGTCTTTTTTTTTTTTTTTGATTAGAGAACCTGAGGCAATAGAGAAGTGTGACCTGCTCATTTGATGCTAATTTGCAGGTAAAGTACTGTAATGGTTGGAAGCTATAAATCCTGGATATTGGATTTATTCTTCAGGAGTGGTGGCTTCTTCAATATAAAATAAATTACATTTGAGACAGTGAGATACTGGTTGTGAAATTTGTAATTATTGCTTTGGACCTTTTGTTATAATAGGTGCATAGTAAATGTTGATTAATTATCCTCTGAACTTTAATTAGCACTTCAGCTTTTAAGTTTAATCATAACACATGTGGATTTGCATGTTTTAGTTTTACAGTGACATAGCATGACTAATATGAAAATATATCTTGCATGACTGCACACATATGAGCTGTATTAGATTGCTTGCTGTCTTACAGAGGAGGAAGGTAGGAATGGGGGAGAATTTGGAACTCAAAAAATGTTTAATGTTTAAAATTTTTACATGTAATTAGAAAAAAATAAGATATTATTTTAAAAAATTTTACAGTGACTCATGCCATGTAATTTACACCTGTGTGGGTTTGTTATGCCCTGAATAAAATTATTATAACCCTTCCTTTTCCTTGACATGAGGACTAGGAGAATTAAGTCAGAAAAGAAGCCTTGAAATAACATTGAGTCATAAAACTCCAGGTGACTTAACTCAATCCTTGCTGGGATAATTCCCCCTCTATGATCTATGATTTCATTTGCAGAAGGGACTCCTGCTTCAGAATACCCTATACTAATGACATTTACCTGTTAAATTAGTAAGACAAACTCGATTTATCTTTCACTTGCAAGCACTTAATTATTAAATCAGCTCTTTATACAATTTCCCATTCTAATATATTTATAGTTGAAACCATAGATTTCAAGATCTTTCAGTATCAGTAAATACTGTCCACTTTATTAGTTAAAATGAATGCAGCTTACCTTTCCTTGAGCATCTGATTTCTGCTAATATTTCAGCCAGTTGGGGTTTTGTAATGCTATTTCTGAGAAGAAAAATAAGGTTTTATGTGCTGCAAATTCTCATTACTTTGGAGTGTTGAACTAGATAATCATTCCCAAAGAAACTTCTGATAGAAGTATTTCATTACTTAAAGAGAAGTTTTCCAAAATTCTATTAGAACATAGATGTATGTGTGAAATCCTGAATCCAGTCATTGCTGGAAAGGTTCTATTCATTACAGTGATGGCTATTGGCTGGTCCACTTAACTAGATCTGTTGCTTTTTAGTCATCTAGTCAGGTCCTACTCTGGCTGACTCCATTTGAGGTTTTTTTGGCAAAGAAACTAAAGTGGTTTGTCATTTCCTTCTTCAGTTCATTTTCCAGATGAGGAAACTGAGGTAAACAGGGTGAAGTGACTTATCCAAGGTCACATAGCTAGTAAGTGTCTGAGACTGAATTTGAACTCAGATCCTCCAGGCTCCAGATCCATATCTTTACTAAACCATTTATCTCTTAAGTTTCTTCTTCCTCTTCTCTTTCCACCAGCAGAAATGTTTGGAAAATCAATGTTCAGGAATTCTTTAATTTTTTATTTTTTTTACTGGAAGGTTCCACTGAGCCAGGCATCATCCATGACATTAATGAAGGGGTTAAAAGGAGATAGCCCAAGATACAAATGATTAACAGGAAATCCCTGTCTTAGAAGAGGTTAAAGGAGATAACTTGAGACACAAATGATTAATAGAATTTTACATCCTTAAGAGAAATTCCTGTCTTATTTACAAATCTCTCCAGAACCTCTTGGATAAACATCTCTATATCTGAAGGACAAACTTTGTTTTATGGCCCTGATTATGTATAAAATGAATCTCTAAAATTCTATTCCTTGCACTTGGTTTCTCCTTGCCTTGTGCCCGCCAACTTTGTTATGGCATCCCCGGCCCTTTCAAGCAAGTTTGGCCTTTCTCCCTGAAAGCCAAATGCCTGCCTATCCCTTTACTATCAATAAAGACTTTTTTTAACACAGCATTGAGTAGCGAATTCATTCACTAACCAGATCCGGCCTTTGGTACTTTGGAGGAGAAGAAAGCATTGAACCATCTTTCCTTTGAGCCTCATTTATTGTCCTCATCATTATGACAGACTATTTTCTTGGTTCTTGTCCCTGTTGTCAGAAGGCATGAATTCAAATCCAAATCCTGATGCTTACTATCTTTGTGACCTCAGTTACATCACAGATAGAGTACTGGTCTTGATATAGATAAGACTTGAATTAAAATCCTCCCTTAACCTATATGTTCAAAAATATTTAATTTTTTAAAAAATTTTTCTCTAATTTGGTGGCAGAAAATTGGAAATTGAAGGGATATCCATCAAATGGGAAACGGCTAAATAAGTTGTGGCATATGATTGAGATGTATTACTATTGTCTTATAAAGAAATGATGAGCATGATGACTTCATGATGGGAAGACTTATATGAAGTGATGCAAAGTGAAATGAACAGAACCAGGAGAACAGTGTACACAGTTATAGCAATATTGTACAATGCTCAATTGTGAATGACAACTATTCTCAGCAATACATTGATCCAAGACAATTCTATAGGACTTAAAATGAAAAATACTATCCCCATTAAAAAAAAAAGAACTAATGGAGTTTGGTTATAGATTAAAACATATTTTTAAAAATCTTTCTTTACTCTTTATTTTGTTTGGTCTCTTTCCTTTTGTAATATGGCTAATATGAAAATGTCTTACATGATTGCATATGTACAATCTTTTTTTAAAGTTTTTTGCATATGTATAATCTATATCAAACTGTTTTCCTTTTCTAGGAAGGAAAGGAGGAAGGGAGACAATATTAAACTCAAATTTTTTTAAATGTTAAAACTTTTGTTTATATGTATTTGACAAAAATAAAAATTAAATGTTAAAAGAAATCCTCCCTCAGACACTAGCTATGTCCCTTGAGAAATCTCTTAATCTGTTTCAGTTTCTTCAAATGTAAAATGGGAATAAACAGTATTTATGTTACAGATTCTATTGTCTTAAATGAGGTAACACATTTAAAACAATTTGCAAACTTTAACGTGTTATATAAATGCTAACTATTTTGAATTTCTCTCACTGAATTTTGATTTCTTCTTCTGTAAAATTAGGACAGGGTTGTCTCTGAGGCTCTTTTCAGCTATAATTTTAAAATCCATCAAGGCCTCAATACTTTGACATCTTCAGTGAGTGGAGACAGTTCCCCATAGGACAGAAAGCTAGATCCTTCAAATATTTGAGTGTGGGAAAGGAAAACCCTGAGGTAGGCAGTGAGGAAAATGAAAAGATAAAATAAGAGCCATTGTCTCTCCTACAGGAGCTAACAATTGAGAGGAAAGATGAAAATTTTATAGTAAATACAGTAAGTGAAAGATGCCATGGCAGAAATTTCAATCCCTACCTGTAATAAATGCTGGTCCTGTGTCCCTAGTAAAGTAACTTGATTTCTTAAAGGTCTAGGTATTCACTAAAACTATGTTATAGAGAAAACTGACCTATATTAATAGAAGGAATTTTCACATATAGAAGGAAAATTCCCCTGTCCTGAAGAAGTCACAGGACCAGTCCATATCATTAAATATCACTTGAAGGAGAGTGTAATAAGAACAAAGGATGAAACAAGAAACGTGGAGATGGGAAAGAGAAGTCACTCTCACTTGATATGGGGAGGGACAGAGAAGGCTTCAGGGAGGAGATAGCATGAGAGATGGGATTGAAGAAAGTGAAGAACCTTCTATCAGTGGGTGAAAATGGTCTCAGGAAAGAGGGCATTATAAATGAAGGACACTAACTGGCCAATGTGGAAAGTATCTTAGTTGAGCAGGAATATAGAGAAAATTAAGAGAAGAAATATAAGATAACACTCTTAAAGTAGGAGTCAAATTTTGGGTGTCAAAGGTCACCTTGGTGATATGGTGGATAAAGCACAGACCTGGAGTCAAGAAGATCTAAATTCAAATTCATCCTCAGATATTCACTAATTTTAATGGCCCGGGGCAAGTCACTAAACCCATTTGCCTCAGTTTCCTCATCTGTAAAATAAGAATAATAAGAGCACTCACCTCTAAGGGTTGTTGTGAGTATTAAAGGAGATTCTAATTGTAAAGTGTTCAGCAAAGTGCCTGGAAATACTAAGTGTTAAATAAATATTTATTCCCTTTCTCTTTCCTTCCTTTCTTTTGATAATGGTAGGAATGGTAGTATTCAAGGCAAGATTATATCTTACAAGCATGCTCCAAACCCTAGGGGAAAAAGACTGGGGAACCTCATTCTTGAAAGGCATGATGATACGTGATGGAAGAACACTCCTCTCTAATTCAAAGTCTGCGCAGGTATTCCTTCTAGTCTGTTTATCACATAAGAAGAGACTTTTGAATGACTGCTGAGTCAGAACTTAGAATATATTCATTAGACATTAACTTACCAATGTGGTTTCTCATTCCTACCTGGTCAAGATCAAGGGAAGTCATATCATCATCCCTTTCTGAAATAAGATTTCTCAGCCTCTTTCACGGGGACATAACCCAAACCCAGTACAAGAGGCCTGGTTGGATCAGTTACTTTTATGCTTTATTGAGCAGTCAGAGCAGAGTGTATGAAAGAGTTTTGAATTAGAGGAGTACAGTAATATGAATGACATAGTAGAAAAACTACATTGACAACTCAACGAAGGAAAGATTGGACTCAGAGACAATAAATTGGAAAAACCAGTTACAAAGTGATTATCATAGTCTAGGTGAAAAATAATCAGGGCTTAAACTAGCAGT